>NC_088780.1:47767865-48074032 GCF_958450345.1 Calliphora vicina
CTTAAACGAAAATGGCATTTTTTTATATCTATACACATAAATAAATAAATGTATAGATTTTTTATGAATAACTAACAATTTCTTTAAATTTACATACACATGTAAATTGGAAAAAAAATGGAAACAAAAAAAGACACACGTATGACAGTGTAAAAGGGGAAAAGCCACAAGTTGAGATGGCAGTACGAGTGTTGACACCAGACACCACCAAAAAAAAAAAACATTTGTGAATTGTGAATAGAGACGTGGCTTTAATACCCAAGATATGGCCTGAAACAGAAACAAAAACTGAGAATAGAAAAAAATGTTTAGTTTAATACTAAAAAACATTTTTGGATTTATCAAACAGAGTTTATTTGTGACTGTTTATTTTATTTTATTTTATTTAATTTTTTTGTTCAACTGCTACAATCATTGACAAACGAACACACATACATGATTTACAATATTAAAACTAACATACGAGCACAAAACTCGTAACACTGTGCAACAAACAAACAGTTTAAAAACTCTATAGACAGGTCAGGCAAGAGTTTAAACCGCAACCATGCCACACAAACCAAAAAAAACGCGCAAGAGACAGGACAAGTTACAAGTTTTTCTATTCAAAATAAACACATTGTTTCCGAAGACAAGAAGACAAAATAAAAAAAATTAAATTGAAAAGAAATTTATACAAAAAATACAAACAGTTGACACTAAGCAAGTGCATAAATTTTAGTTTCATTTAGCTTTTTTTGTTTGCTCTGAGGCGACAAAAGGTTTTTTGCAGGATAATGACAACTTCATGGATGGGACCTATACAAAAGATTTAATAAATCAATCCTAGATGTCTGCTCCATATTAGACATTTTGTTTTGAGTTCAAAATTCCATAATTTGGAAACCAAGAAAACCATTTTTATTAAGTTCCAAACAAAATTGTTTTTTTGAAAATTGTTTTAAAATTTTCTTTCTTTTTATGAATATTTAAAATTTATCAACTATCTTAAGCATTAAAGAACTGTTACACGAAGGTCGTCATACCTCTTTGTCTGCAGTTAAATTTCAGCGACAAAAAAAAAAGAGCCTTGACTAAATAAACTCTATTTTGGAATATTGTATGTTAACATTGGGTCAAAAAAAGATTGATCGTGCATTTATATTGTTGTTAAATCTTTTGTTAATTTACAGAAGAGAACAAATAAAATAGCAAAACATTAACAATAATGATAAAAGCAAATAAAGCACGTGTTTATTTATGTTCTAAAATTGTACAAGACACAAATATTTATTGAACTGCCACCACACCAGATCATACTTGAGAAGGAAATCAACATTTTTACCAATGTCTTTTGTCTTTATTGTCTAATGCATTGTTGTTACTTATTAAAATCACGAATTTAATAAGAAACAAAAGCTTAAATCCAATCAATATAATTCTTATTTTTTTTTGATAGTTTGTTCTTTGTAAACAAATAAACTTAAAAAAGAAACACTTGGTTCTTTAATTACGCGATATTAAGCAATTAGAACGATTTGATTAAGAATTGATATTTTAGATAAAATTTAAGTAAATATGTTTGATTTTAATCACTAAAATTTAGATTTGTTTACACTACTCTTGAACAACTCCACAAATCCGTGTGGAATTGTCAGTGTCCCATCGTTTGCGAAGTTTAAAAATTCTAATGGCACACTTACTGCCTGTTCCACGATGTCGAAAGAAAAATGAGTCGAAAAAATTAGTATGAAAAACACTCAGTTTTTAAAATACTTTCGAATAGTTTTCATACAAATTTGTTCGAATCATTTTTCTTTCGATATCGTGAAACAGGCCATTAATTACAAAAGAAAACTTAGTTGTAAAATCCTTTTCCGTTTTCTAACAACCCGCGCAGAATCAAACTTTGTGTGTAAATAAATCTGGCATTTCTAAACGGCTGAAATAAAATTGTGCAATATTTTTGTAGAACGGAGTTTTAAAGTAGCATATTTTTGAACCTAATTGTGACATAGACTTGAAATTTTTTTGCAAGCAAATTAGAATGGAATAAATGTGGATCAAATTCTACCTAATATTTGCAATCCTATCAAAGGGAATCACGCCATCCCAAAAATTGTAGCGAAAATCCCAAAAACTATACTTTTTACTTTTGCCCATAATGGGATAAATAGGGAACACATCAGGGTTTACAAATCTGCTTTCCGTTTTCTGATCCCAGCTTTGGAATTTTAGAACATGTGGCACAAAGTTGAAATTTTGATAAAAAATAGTACAAATTACATAGGGTGCAGAGGCGACATATTCCGAAAACAGGACATATCTTTTATACTAAAATATTATCCGTAAAACTACCTTACAGAAAAATATAAAATTGTTATATGTATATATAAAGTTTTTTTTAATAAAAAAGGTTAAGGTACCTTGTCGCCCAAAAAACAGCAAAAATCTACCATTTTTTTAATTTTTGAATTGAAAATTGTTTATTTTTGGATCCATAATTGGTATTGCTCTGAGGTTGTTTATATGTTATTAGTAATTTAGATGTACATATATCTAACAAAAGAAATTAGAATCCATTCGGTCCAAAAGTACACCATATATTTTTAAAAAATTGGAACAATTTATATAATAATCTTTGAAATCAGATTGGAAACAAAGAATGGCACGTGTTTATGATTGTCACACGTCGAAAACACACTTGTAGTTTTATGTGGATAGTAGCAGTGCTGAGACCCTGATGTCTGTTTCATCATCGGAATCACCTGCATCAAAATAATATTAAACGACAAGAAAAAACAACCGAGTTAGTTCAACAGAAATTGCTACAGTCATCGCAGCGATCCTGGTAAAAGTTGTATTGCAACCCAGATCTCAGGTCGAACTGCTGTATCCTTCAACGCCTTAAAGGCAATCAAAACCTCCTAAATCACAAAGATCTTTCAAGCAGGGCCTTTGTTTTAAATGTTGCCGCCTTGTCGACATATCTAAGCCGGCTGATCTGCGGATGATTGGCTGATTGGAATCTATAATGCATGTCTTTCTGAGACGATTATCCAAATATACTATGACATTCATTCCAAAGGGTGGGCAGCATCATACACTAAGGCAAAGTATTTGAAACCAATAAATTTATCATTAAACATTTTGCTAAAAAGTTTGACTCTGACATACGAATGTATGTGCAGTAGGTATTACTAACTACCCCTCAACATGTCTACATGAAAGGGAAGTTGATTTAAGGGCATTTCACTCGTTAGTTACATAGCAGGGGCCTGGAAACAATATAGTATCTGCAAATTCAGAATTAGCTCTAAATGATGTGTTATTATATCAATTGATTATTAGAACTATTCAAGACCTTCTGAAGTATAGAATCATCCATGGGAAGGGTCTAGTTCGGCTCGGCAGAGACTCACTATTCTATTGTGTCTCTGCCCTGTGGAAATCACTGAGCAGGATCTCAATTTGGATACTATTTGGAAATGTATTAAAAGAGAATGACAATCCTGCGTACGAATCCAACGAAATGTGTTTTTACATTAACTAACTGAATCCCAGTAGAAAATAGACACTGAACGATCTTTAGGCTCTTCATATGAAATCATGGATCGTATGGTCATGCCTGTATTATTGGAAGTATGCAGAACCTTCAGAATCACTTTGGTTGTTGCAATCTCAGTTCATTCTTGTTGAGAAACTTCGAATTTTCAATTTCGAATTTCTTTTCTCTGATCCCCTGACCTTCTCAACTTGCACGGACTACTCTTAAAGGGGGCATCTACATCCAGGAATTTGGAGAAATATGTAGTTTTGGATCAAAAATAGATGTAGTATTATTGCACTTTGGTTGTTGCAATCTCAGTTCATTCTTGTTGAGAAACTTCGAATTTTCAATTTCGAATTTCTTTTCTCTGATCCCCTGACCTTCTCAACTTGCACGGACTACTCTTAAAGGGGGTATCTACATCCAGGAATTTGGAGAAATATGTAGTTTTGGATCAAAAATAGATGTAGTATTATTTACTTTGAGGTATCAACTATAAAAAGAGCAGCTAACTGGCTTTAATATAACACAATATCGGGTAGGGATATTCGTATAGACTGATAGCCAAACTCCGACAAAATTCCATGTCTAATAGACATCGTATTTTGCATACCGTTACGTACGTATACGCAATGGACTATTGATGGAACTATGAGCTTACTCAAATTACGTGAAGATGTTAACCTACCTGCATAATCACAATGATTAAAAATTTGACAATCATGATAGGAGACTTGAGTTGCCTCTTGAAGACTTCTGCAGAAGCTGGCATAATGAAGATGAAGAAGGAAACTATTTTTCACTATCTCTGTCTCTTTCCGGGACTAGATAGCTACGTGCTAGACCCTTAGGAAATCGACCCCGAACTCATATATATACAGATA
Organism: Calliphora vicina; assembly: GCF_958450345.1. Classification (NCBI taxonomy): domain Eukaryota; kingdom Metazoa; phylum Arthropoda; class Insecta; order Diptera; family Calliphoridae; genus Calliphora; species Calliphora vicina. The sequence goes on from NC_088780.1 coordinate 47,772,279, forward strand.
TAGATTTGGAATGCATCGAAGCCTCTCTTTGATCATTTCTTACTTTATACCAAGTCATCTTCTAATCAATATTCTCTGATCTTTCTTTTTCTCTACTTCTTTCACTAATTCTTCTCTTTTAAGGTAACAAAAAAGGACCAATTAAATGGACCCACTTTTGCTGAACAGTACGAGGGATACCTATGTGGGATTTGAGCCTGGCCACTCTACTAGATATGGCAGACCTTATTAAGGGTTAATTGTTATTTAAATTAACTGACCAATATTGACGACTATGAGAGGGAAAGTGACAACACTATGACATGTTACACGGACGAACTTTCTAGAATGTTTAATAATCGGACAAGTGACGAGTATGGTTTGGATAGACAGACACTTTTAATATGTAAGAGAGTTGTCCAGCAGCATCCAAAGTGAAAAGTTGTATTTAAGTTGCAAAGTTGTATTAAAGTGGAAAGATGAATTAAAGTTCTTTTCTTAAATAACTTATACTATTTCTAATGAATAATTTTATAATAACTATTAGCTGAAACATTTGGTGTTTTATAGAAGTTAAGAAACTTCTGGGTCAATTAATCCCACACCTATTGAACTAAACTTAAATTATTATAATTGTATGAGTCTTCATATTCCACAAGAAAGTCGACAGCATGATCACTCAGTAAAGATTCCAAGTGATCATAAATTAAATTTGTTTTTCTAGCAAAATTTCACATTGCTAAGTTCATACGTTTTAATGCTACCGAAGTAAACTATAAGTTTAACCTTTGTATTCTTTTCCAGTCTCATAATTTTGGCATCACCAAAATTTGATTCCAGTGAACCGTTATTGCCCATATCCAATAACAGTTTCTAATCAATGGAAAAATGTGTACAAAATCTAATCCCTATAGGTCCTTTCTTGCTTTGGTGTAAAGTATTAATCTATTTACTAATCTTTAATACAAATTTGAAAACTATGTAATATTTGTCATTATATTAGGTTAGGTTCCATGGGCCGATTAATTTTGGTTGGTTAACTGATCGAATAATTTAAAATGGCTGATTTTCAAATAACAAATAAACCGACTAATTTGTGTCGATTAACCGATAAACCGAAATTTTTTTGTACTTTAACATATTTTTTATTACAGTAAAGTTGCAAGAGAATAAAGAGATTCGTCGTTGTCCAATATGATAGACAATTTTCTACATATCTTTACCTTAGAAAAGCCCTAACTCGTGTTTTTTTTTAAGTCAAGATTTGTTGGCTAAATATAATATATTATTTATGGAAATAAACGAAAATCTAGGCTTACAAAAATAACTCGAGTTAGGGCCTTTCTATATTAAGGTAACGATATATACAAATGTGTTTGAATCCTCTTACAAAATCCGGAAATTCAAGTTTTGGAAAACGTATCTAAAATCTTAAAGAAATTGGACTTATTAAGGCTTCTGAAACATTAATTGAATTTGAGGGAATAATAAAATTTTGAATTAATAATTTGACGTAGGAATTCTTTGCTAACGATTTAATTGAAAGCTTAATGTCTAGACTTTACTAGACGAAATATAGTTTTAAACAGACTAATTTTATTTCTTAAATCAGGAACATTCCCTCCTAGCAATAGTTTTTTGAAGTATAGCCAAAAAAACTAAGGAATTTGGAACTGACAATTTTTCTAGAGTGTTCTGTGATGAACTTTGTTCTAATGAGTCGGAGGATAATAGATGAAACTGAAGACATTACTGAAACGAGTCTTTTATCAGAACGAAACTATTAAAAGTTTTAAAAATCTAAAAAAATCCAAAAAGTACTTCAATGGTATAATGGAGGGTTAATATCTTAGAAAACATACTGAGAAATTGGATATTCTTTATCATGCCTCACTTTCGATTTATCCAACAGTTACAATCAGCGAAAGAGTTTTTCAATGTGAAGTTTTATTAAAACTAAACAAAAACATTTTTTTTAAAACATAATCTCAGACGATTTCACTAAAATCCTAAAAAACTCACATGTGTATATATCGTATTAATAAAATACTTAAATAATCGATCGGTTAATCGAATAATTTAATATTAACCGATTAAACCAGAAACCCGATTAATTGAATACCCTAGTATTTATCATACGTCCGTTGATTCCAGGATTCGTCTTAGAGTCATCCTTGATAGCTCATCTAAGCATGATAGGCGTTCCCTCAGGTTTATCAGAGCCGGGCATTGACAGAATAGGTGGAACACCGTCTCCTTCTCTTCTTCATTATGACAGCTCCTACAGTAGTCATTGTATTAAAAATATAACTTTTATATTTTTGAAAATAGTAGTAGAAAATACTACTTTTTTAGAAAGTATGAAATTATTTTATATTTTCGGTAAAATATGCCAACTGTGCTATCTAGCTTTAAAATAATACTTTAATCAATTTTAAAATTAGTAGTAAAGTGCTATCTTTTTTAAAGGGTATAAATTTCTTCGATTTGTTAGCTGAATATATTTTTTAAATATATTTACTTTAATTTAAGTATTAAACTACTTACTACTTTATAACAAAAAGCCGTAAATTGTATGTATTTTAAAAAATACTTTGAAAATATTTATAGAAATAGTTACTACTTTTTAAAGTATTAAATTTATTAGTTTTACGTAAAAAATATTATTTTTTCTACATGTACTTCCTTCCTTACAACTTTCCCCACAAACTTTTCCATCTTTAAAATTTGTCATAGTCCAGCATCCCCGAAATAATAATATAAAATTTCATCATTATTTTTGTTTTAAAATCAAAATTTTCACAATTACTACATCAATCCGCTTGATCTAAATTTGGAATTTTTACATTAATTTTTTTCAGTCTTCCACTCTTATGGCATTTTATTTGCAAATTATTAAAATAAGCAAATTGTATTTAGACAAGAGAGAAAAAAAAGGAAACCTTTCAATTGTCGAATATGGAAACGCGTCAAATAAGGCTGGGTTGTATTCATTAGTTTACAGTTTTCTTGCTGTTCGATTTTTTATTTTTTTTGTTCTGGTTACGTTTTTTGGTTGCTAATGCCATAAATTGCAATAAACTTTAACAATAATTTCAAAAGTGGAAAAAATGGCTAAATTTAATTAGAACTTAAACAGAAATCACTATTAAATTTGAATTCATTCATATGAACATTCTTACAATCATGCTCCACACTCATGCAACACATATTCATGCATATTCATTTGTACTCGTAACCAGACAGACAGACAAAAACCTGGGCAGATTTCTGTGGCAATTGTTTGCGTTTTGTTGCCTTCCTGCTGCTGTGGCTCACTGTTGCTGCTGATTTTTGCTGCTGTTTTTGGTGCATAAAAAGGCGTGTCATTAAAAAATTGTTTATTCAATTGGTGTTTTTTCTCTAAATAGTTTATTTGTTTAACAATGATTTAATTTTGCTCTTTTTTCTTCGCGTTTATATTCCGTTTTTTTTTTTTGTCTAAATCTCAACAACAAATTTTTGCTAGTTTTTATAAATTTGTGTTGATAAAATAACAAAATATCCATGGAGAAAAAAAAAACACATTTTAAGGTGTTTTGTTGGTGGCATTAAAACATGAAATGGATTTTTTTTCTTCGTTAATTTTTTTTCTAAATCAAGATTTATGATAATGTTCACCCCAAATGAAAAGTAAAATACTTATGTTTAGTATTTGTAGTATGTAGAGTTGTTGCATGTATGAAAAATCTTGTTTTACTTATTGGTTAGAAAACTGTATGCACTCGTACTTCATAATTTGCCAAGATTTTTCTGGGTTGTTGAAAATTATTGTTTCGTTTAAGTATACACACAGTGTCTGAACAAGAAATTATTAATGAATTTTTATATATTTTAAAATAATTTTCTTGACATTAAGTCCTATTTATGGTTTAAGCGATATTTGAAGCCGAGCGTGTTTGTTACTGAGTGCCTGAATGAATGAATGAGTGGGTAGTGTGGGAATAAAAACGAGTTGTAATGAAAATGAACCAAAACAAACGAGGGTTAATTGAAAAAAAACAAATATAACAAATTGTAAACCAATTTTTGTTAAAATCATTACTAAGCTAAAAATGTATTAATTATTCTGCAGATATAATGAATCATTTTTGTGATAATAATAGTAATTGAGCTGACTTCTATATGAAATTAATATTTAGATACATTCTGTATAATTTTGTGTAATAAACAGTGTTTTTTATAACGCTAGTACATTTGGAAATCAAAAATTCTGTTATATTTCCATTTTACAACTATTGACAACCTACTGAAAATGTCAGCTAAATGATCTACTTGGGTTTTTGTTCTGTAATTAAAGTATTGATTATTTTTCTGGTTACATAACTTATAAGTGTAATTGAAATTCTTCTCGTTTGATGTTTTGATAGGATATAATCTTTACCTGTGACCTCGATCAAAACTAGTCTCTCATTGAAGAACTTTGAGTTCATGAACAGAGTTGTGAATAGGCTTGTTGCTCAGATCAGGGGCACCAAAAAAATGGGTGTATATTGATTTTGTCAGTCCATTTATATTGATCGTAGAACCTAATGAAATTCTAAGCCGATCTAGCGAAGTTCGACGATTGAAGGCCCGTCAGACCCTCGAGAGAAGCACTTAGTGGGATACATTTTACCCAAATTATTATATGTTGATCAGAAACTTTTGGTAATGAAAATGGTCTAAATAAGCCAAGTAAGTAGTTGTAAGTCAAAATGATTCGTAATTTGTAAAATAAGAAGAGTTTCACCGAAATGTGTAGACTGACTGTGTGATACGACATATTATTTATAGCTAGAGTAGTTGAAGTTTAATATAGGGAGTTATAAATAATTACACTGTACAACACCAAAAAAAATTACGAGTTCCGACCAATAAATTTTGATAGAGGAGAGGGGGGGTTAAAGTTTCACAACTATGGAACGTTCTTATTGTTAATAGACATAAGAAACCATGTGATCCTTACATTTTAGGTATAAAATGTGTTCAGCAAATTTATGTAAAATATTACAGAGAACATTTTTGTGGAATATGTTAACCCTCTAAATCCTCAAGGCATGGGTCTTTTTTATCCTTATTTAAAAAAGAGCAAAAAACACCATTAAAACAGGGATTTAAGGGATTAAAATGTTCTACAAAAAAATTATACGTGAAATCTGCTATAAGTTCCTGAATACATCAAAACGGAAGATTCAACCAGAAAGTCGGAAATAAGACATAACAAAAGAGAGCCTAGGGTTAATTTCGCATTTATTAAGAATTTTATTTTAAAGAACATTTGAGGTATAAAATGTATTCAGAGAATTTATGCAGAATGTTACGGAGAACATTTTTGTAGAATATGTTAACCCTCTAAATCCTCAAGGCATGGGTGTTTTTTGTTCTTTTAAAAAAGGGCAACAAACTCCATTAAAACAGGGATTTAAGGGGTTAAAATGTTCCGCAAAAATATTATCCATGAAATTTTACTACAAGTCCCTGAATACATCAAAACGGAAAATTTAACCAGAAAGTCAGAAATAAGACACAACCAAAGGGAGCTTAGGGTTAATTTCGCATTTATTATAAATTCAGATGTAAACTTTCAAAACGCCGATACACGTGTCTTTTTTTTTTGTCTCCTCTATCAAAATTTATTGGTTGGACCTTGTAATTTTGGAAAAAAATTTGATTTTGTTGTATAGTGTTATTATAGTAAATAATTGATAGATAGAATAAAATAAAATAGTATCTAAGCTAATTAAGCCTTTGGTGATATTGCGAAGCAAATTCTGCATCATATTTAGACGTCAGCCATAAAAGGTTCCAATTTATTACAACTTCCCCCAATGAAAAGATTTTCAACTCCTTTCAATTCTAGAAGTATAAGGTTTGAATCATAGAATAAATACATGGAACGGAAGGTGAGAGAAATGCAATAAATCAAATAGAAACAAATTCGTTGACGTATCTAGTTGTCATCTATGTTTTGACTTCCATAGAACGGGCGAAGATAATCGCACTTTACCATTAATATGTTCATGTAGAAAGAAATCAAAAAAACGATATTTGGTTTGGATTATTCAATATAAATTTATAGCCTTCATATAAACTCTACTTCCTATAAACACATAAATACTCATAGATTTCTTTAAACAGAGTTCTCAGGTTAAAATTCAGCGTTTATTATTGGTACACTATAAATTTACTCAAAGTATTGACCATTTTTAGCTATGACTTTTTCGAATCCTCCTGGCAACAAATGGATTCCGTGCCAAAGGAGCTACTCATGTTTTGAGGCCAAGAACGAATCAAGCCAATATCGGATACCCTATTCCAAAATAAAGCGTATCCCAAAGAGAGCGTTCTGCATAGATCGAAATGAATAGTAGTCGAACGGGGCAGGCACGATCTGGATTATAAAGCGGGTGACACAAAACTTCCCAACCACTTCATTCTAAATCAATGATATCCATTTCATTGTGCTTGAGCGCTGATTAAAAACACACATATTCTTATTCTCTTTTGTTTAGTAGTTACTGAGCCAGCGACGAATGTACACGCTAAGCGGATGTATTGCTATTTTTGCTATGATCACTGAAAGAAATATTTGGATTGTTTAATATATTTGGAACTTTAGAAATGTGTTGTCTGGTTTTTCACATCAATTTACTTCTGTAAACAATTTTTTTCAGATCTGAAATAATTTTAATCAGAACAACGTAATATATAATATAATTTACAAAATTTTAATATTTACAAATTTCTCGTAAATTATTAATATCGAATTCTCGAATTGTTGGCTTGATTATTGTTAACAAATAGCCTTAAAAATATTTACATCTTTTATTTAGCTTACTAAACTTTTCTGTCAGTGCAGCTCTCTTTCTCTCACCAATACTATAGCAGTTTTAGCTTTGGACATCCCTGTTATAAATACTTTTTTAACAGTTATTACAACATGTAACCGAGCGTTGACATGTTGGAATATTGCGGTTAAATATCTGGCGTTTTTCGGCCAATGCCGAAATCTGACAAGATTTTTCTTTTTTGCTTTTTCTCCCAGCAAATATAGAGCATTCCTTAGCGCCATGGATATTTGGCTTAGGTATCGATTCAGCTGCTTGTCCGGGCTTCATATACTATCTCTTATGCATAGGGTTATCGTAATCAATCCATTTATCATCGCAAGAAATGTTTCAAACATGCGAACATGCAGTATCGTCTTTCAAGATCTCTCGGCTTCAATTCGTATGTTACCCAATTTGCCTTTTTATACCCTACACCACCATAGTGGGGAGGGTATTATGCGTTTGTGCAGATGTCTGTAACGCCTAAAAATATTAGTCTAACACCTACCTTAAAGTATACCGATCGACTTAGAATCACTTTCTGAGTCCATGTAAACTTTGTGCGCAGAGTACAGGTCGCAATTTTGAAAATATTTCGATCAAATTTGGTACATATTATTGTTTTGGCTCAAGGACCAAGCCTATTGAAACTGGCTGAAATCGATCCACTATTTCACCTAGCCCCCATACAAATGTCCTCCCGAAATTGGACTTTATCGGTCATAAATGTTTAATTTATATATGTATATCCACAAATTCCGCTCCAAATAAGTTTTATATATACACAATTCATGTCACTAAATTTTGTTACGATCGGTCCATAATTAGTCATAGCGCCCATATAGACCCGCTTCCGAAAATCACTTTAACGTGCATAAATCGCTTAAAAATGTTGGTAAACACACAAAATTCAACATAGTTAACTTTAATATTGACATAAATCACACAACCTAATTTCATGGTGATCGGTCCATAATTGGTCATAGCCCCCATATAACCCCACTTCCGAAAATCACTCAAAAATATAAATTATTGAAATTTTAAAAGAAAATTTTTTTTTGCTCTTTTACTTAGTGTAGGGTATTATATGGTCGGGCTTGACCGACCATACTTTCTTACTTGTTTTGGATGAATCCTGCTGCTCGCAAACGTTCGCTGCTTATGTAGCTCCCAATGAAATTGCAATCTCTTTTTGAATTTTACAACATGTTCATGGAGTAATGCCACCAATTCTTGGTCTTCAAAATGTTAAGCTCGCCTGGGCTATCTTTGTGTACGTATCAAAATCACTACTTCTCTCGCACATTGAATCCGATGGAACACATCCACCATAAGATTTGCAGAGGAATCGATGTGCTTCAGCTACACATTTTTGCAAATTAAATAAGTAAATTACAGATACATTGCCTTCAAAATGACATATATGTTAATAAAACAAAAAATAAGTTCAAAATATACGCCATCCCCATTTTTAAGTCATACTCCCAATATATCAATCCATAATTGCCAATAACCCCCATATTAAGTCCACTTCCTAAAATCACATAAATACATAAAAAAATTCTACTCAAAAATAGAGCTTTAGATTTTTCTATTGTTTGATTCTGTTCAAATTCAAATCATGCTCATTTTATTGGATATAAATCAGCCCCATTTAGTGTTCATATTTAATAGTAATCTATAAAAAAAATCTAGGACATTCTTGTGAAAATTAGCAAAGTTCACAAATGAAACCCTTTGGAATGCATTATTTGATTTTAACCAACGTGGTGTCTTTTGAAAGGATTCAGTTTTATCTTTACAAATATTTTATAAAAAGTACATATCTTCTTAGCAAAAGATCCTCCAAAATAGGATAATGTTCATTATCCCTGGATATTTCAAAATGTATATTTTTATTTTCTTAAAATTAATTAAGACCTAATAGACAACCGAATTATAATTATTGTGGGAACGTTATGGGAGGTTTGCCCAATTATGGGCCGATCGCCATGATGAAAAATCTAATTTGAATTCGGTGAACTTGTTGAAAACTCTTTCCTCCAATTTCAAAGCTACAACGACTTATAGCAATGGTTCTTAAAATGTTAATCCCATGAGCTAAAAGGTTTTATTACTATTTGCTTGGCCACCTAGAATTTGTATTAAAATTAACAATTAATCAATGAAATATGCTTGTGAAACAAAAGTATTGTTTGGACTATTTGAATATACCCCAGCAGAAAAAAATTTCTAGAGCATTACTTTGTAGGCCATCTAAAAGATCTGTTTACATATTCTATAAGATCCGATGCCAATTCCAATTTGCCTTCTCTCAGGAAGGCCTTTGCTTCTCCTAAAAACCTTTATACTTATTCAAAATAGCATTGCAAAATCAGGTCTAATAAATAGTTATTTAAAATTCAAACATGCTTGCTTTTGCAATTATTCCTATATATTCCTTCCCTTAATTTTGCTCTCTTTATTTTAAAGCATTACAAGAAACTAGGAGAAGGAACAAAATCTTTGATTTGATGTTGTGAAGTTCGCGTGAAGAAGTTTTTTATGTATAAAACTATACAAGTGACATTTTAAAGTTCATTCTTTACGTTTTATGCTACATTTATTAAGAATATTTTCCCTAACAACCATCTTTAATGTCTTGCATCAGCAGCCCTTCAATTAGGCTCCTATGTAGACATTCTGTGACACATTACGTGGAAGGTCTTTCTACAGACCTTCTAAGTAATATGACTTCTTAAGTAGTCCTTCTATCAGCGATGTAACAGGAACGAGTATGCAAGGCCTTGTCTCACAATGAAACGCTGTGTATAATTGAAACGATTTTGCAATGCGGCTGGGTATCCTGGTGTCTGCATCTTTTTCCAGCAAGAAGTGTAAATGTTTTTCGAATATTATTCCTAGATAATCAATATAATTTCACAAGCGTATACAATTTTTTTGGATTTCAATGATTCTTTCTTTTTGCAAAAACTAATTATTTGATTTGAATAAGCAATTATTTGAATTATCATACATCGTTACCACAAAAACAAGTTTCGTTTACTTTTAAACACATGTTATTTTCTGTAGTCTTTTGTTTTTTGTTTATCTCACTTGTTTAACTAATTCCCAATAAACACTAAGAAATTCGGTTAAATATTTGAAATTTTATCTCAAATAACTAGAATGATACACACAAGCATTTAGTCAACTATTCTCATCCATTATAAACTTATTTATAATTACTTAAGTTGCTGCTTAAAACCCGCTGCTGTTATTTATTTAGTTTTTGAAAAATTTCTACTTAGAAATTTCCAAGAAAAAATTTGTATTTCAGATCGATGTACTCGTATCTTAAGCAAAGCATTCCGCCGCTCAATAACATTCAACATGAAACCAGCATATTGATGTACAACAATTCACAGTATTTTAAGCAACAAAATTTAAGAAGAAAAAAAAAACTACGAAAACTTATTAAAAACAACAAAATAAGAAGAGAAAATCTAATTCAAAAAGAAAATATCTTTAGCAACAATTTGTTTATAAGTGTGTGCGTTTGTGAGTATAAATTGTTAAATACTTGTGAAAATTGTAATTTTGTTGCTTTGTTGCATGATGTTGTAGTTGTTTTGTATGTGGAACGGTCAATTTTGCACTAGTAAACTTAGCAACTGTTAAAGTAGCCAGTCATTTCATCTTTTGCTTATTTTGGCTAAACCAACATAATATGTTGGCCTATCGAAATTATAAAATCCACCGTAAATTGCTTTTCAAACACTAGTAAATTAAAGTTTTAGTTTTTGATTGCTGCTCTATGAAAAATCTAACACATTTTCGCTATATTTTAAGTACTTAAAACTTAACTTAAAATTCATCATTATCCCAAAATACCTCTATATTTTACGAACGTTTTGGTTGAAAATTAGTTTCAACATTTCAACACTAGTAAATAGACTCCACCCAGTTGAAATTTACAATTGCAAACAACCAAGCGCCTTCATTCCTAAATTTATTAAGACAATTTAATTTCAAAGCTATAGAGTTTCATGGCTCTACTCACGTTTTTAAATTATTTTCTACAAATAATTGTGTTTATAAGTTTTCCCTAAAATGTTTTTTTTTCCTTTTTAATTTAAAGTTTTTCCTTTTGCCTCAATGCTGCATAATTATTAGCACTGTTGTAATGAAAGTGTTAATGGATTTTTGGTGTTATTAAATGTTAATTAAATTTTTGTAGTCATTTTATTTAAAAGGTGTTGATCGGATAGTTTCTTCTATTTGTGGGTGAAATTTTATAAATTAATATTTGTTGAATTCTTTGTTATAAGGTGATGCTGTTAATCAAAGGATAGACTTAAATAATGACCTAAATAATATTGATATTGGTTTTCCAAGTCAGTTCATTTTAATAGTTAAGGTAATAACAAATAATAAAGTATAGTCGATCAAGACCGACCAGTTTTCCTTAGAAATTCCAGGTTGTAATGGATCAATTTATATAAGTCGATATATGAAACCTGTGAACCCTTATGGACCGATTGTCAAACAATTTAGTAGCATAATTTCTGTGAGTATACATCATGTTTGAGCTACATTTAATTTAGATTTCAACACTTAAAGTGATTTTTGGAAATAGATTTATATGGGAGCTATGTCCATTACCATAGATATACAAAATTTATCTGAGATAAATTTTATTTTGATACCAAAATGTTTAAGATAGTAAAACTAGAAAAAAACTAGATATAGAAAAATGTAGAGAATATTTATGGTTGGGTTAGGTTTGTAGGAGCATGTATGCTACATCAAATCCGAAGAAAATAGCCTGTTGTGCGCTCCTTTTCATGGAAAGTGTTTGTTGGTAAAAAAGCACCTTATAAAGTGATCTATGAAGGTATTATCGTCTCAGTTTCCTGGACGTAATTCCTAAGAAAAACTAGGAATCAGTGCTCATTCCCTAGATATTTCGATCAAATTTCGACGAAAGCCTGGCAATGACATGCTCTACATTCATCTGAATCCGCACGTTCAATTTTATACAGTTCTGACCGTAATCCTGTGCGTCCACTTAGAATACTAACCTCGGACTTCCTCATTCTGAGGAGGCTTCTCGTCCAGCTCTCGTTAGGTTTACCCCATAGAATCTTTGTGGTTCTACCCACCGTTTTATTATTCCTAGCGGCCTTATGGATTATCTCGGCCATATTTTTAATTCAGTCCTCGTTGCGTTCGTCAGGTTAACTACCTTGAGTTACCTTCTCTTGAAAGCAAGTACATTTTGTAGCCTATTATTCACGAGTGGCCTATTACCCATTTGATGCAAAGCTTGCCTATTGGAGAGTACTCGGTCAAAGCTCTCTTACAGTCCTGATATCGCCCTAATTGCCTTTTGGCTGTCGGTAAATATGTTAACCCCTATAGGCGCCATATTTATTCGAATCCAATTTACACAATCTGTTATTGCACGAACTTCTGCCTGGAAGCTTGTGTTGTGATTAGGTAGACTGTAGTATATTTCTGTTTCTGTGTTTTCAATACAGAACCCCAGTCCCGTTTAGAAATATCCATGTAACAAAGGATTCCTACGGGCATTTGCTCTTATGATCCGTTTGGCCATGATATTCTATCTGGGTTCAGTGTTCAAAGTTCCCAATATATTCTGTGTCTGGTACGCGATTCGCCTGTATCTGGTCCTCTAGCCGCCTTTGGTCAATTCGCCTGAAGTTAAGAGCCGTTCGGCTGTAAGTGCCGCCTCATATCTTGTATATGTTTCAATATCTGGTAACGTTTTCAGAGCCTTGGTTGACATAGTGCTCATGGCCCCACATATACCCAAGCAGCATGTACTCTGAGCTGACTGTAGTAGTTTTATATTACACTTAGTAGTTTTGTATCCACAGAAGTCCACCAGATTATTGAAGCATTATAACCTATTTTAATAACTCAAACTCGAATACTCCTTGGCTAAGCTCAGTGGATTATATAAGGTGCATCTCATAATTGATTTTTGCATTAACCATAAAACCAAATCTATCGTAAAGCTAAGATGTCAAGCAATTATTATTTGCAGAAATTATAGTTATTATGTCAACAGAAGTATTCGAAAATGGCGACAGAACACACTACTTTCGATTTTAAAAATTTGGGGTGTTAAAATTATACCATATTCAAGGGTGTATTTTTAATATTTATAATTATTTTTTTTAGGATTGTTATACCTTGTTGGAAAGGGATCTTATCCAGATTCCTGATTCTTTATAATGAGTTTTGTATATATTTTGTATATATGCTTTTAGGCTTACCTACTCAATTTTGACTAGGATTTTAACTATTTTGCCGCCGATCTAGTTTTAACATGGAATTAAAGTTTATCTTATTATCTAAGAGATGTATCACAATTAGCTGCCTTGTAGTACCTATAAACAAATGGCATTAAAAATGTTGAGAAACTTTATTTGAATTTAGTTGCTTTTTATTGCTTATTTTGCTATGATAGCTTATAAACATTTTTAATTATATATAAAGTAAATTTAGTTCTTAACAAAACACTGTTTTAATTTTTTTAACCGAATGAAAACTGTAAAAGTTATTCAACTTTTCATTAACACCTTTTATTGTATTTTCTCCCTCAGCGCAAATGAATAAAAAAAAAATAAGAAAAAAATAAGTTTTTGTACAATTTTTAATGTACAAAACTTTTGAACTTTTTTCGAAAAAGTTTAATAACTTTTGTAAATATAAACCGATTTTAACAAGTAATATCTTATTTTTGTCTACATAAAATTGTCTTTAAAACACGGTGAAAAAAGAATAGGTTTTCATATAAAAAAATTAAAAAATGTGAAACTTTTTATAAAAACTTACATAATTTCATGAAATATGCAGACATTTATGAAAGACTAATTTGATGTCTATCCATAATAGTTTAAAATTTTGAAAGCGGTTTAAAAATATGTGAGTTAGAGGTACTGTATTAATATTACTTTTATACAAAATCTCAAAAAAATCAAAAATATATTTTAAACCCTTCGTAACTTTTTTTTTAATAATCCGATTTTTATGATTGCAAATACATAGTAAAGCTTAAAGTCCCACCTATTCAACAAAAAAAATCTTTCAAAAATCTTCATCCATTCAAAAGTTACAGATTATTGAAAATTACCAAAATTTTCCACTGTGCTCACGCCCACGTCAAACTTTATCCCGATCGGTGCAGCCGTTTAGAAATGCCAGATTTATTTCCAAAAAAATATTAATTCTGCCCCACTGTGCATTACACCTAAATACTCTGTTGGTTACCAGTATCATCTTGCCCAGCAAACAGGGTTCAGTATACTTAGAAATTTTCGTCTTTTTTGTGAAAAGACAGATTTCAGTCTTCACCTGATTAACATTCACTGAACATTCGGTTAAACCCAGCATTAGGCCGTGTTCATGGCCTCTTCAGCCCTTCTACACAAGTGATTTGGATCCTTTCTCCTTAGAAATATTACGACATAGCAGACAGGTCTAAGTCAATTCTCGATTTGTGTCCTTAGGAGGCTATTAATCGTGTTTACCAAGAGTAAAGTGGCGAAAGTTCCACCTTGTGCTGTACCAAAAACTACCATTTTCCGCTTATGGTACATCTCATAGCTTCTCCATCTGTTCCTTACCAGTTACGTAGTGCCAGGTCAACATGAAATTGGTCTAAGGATTGGATAAGAGAATCAGTGTGCACGTTATTCAAGGCGCCTTCGATGTCAATGCATACCGCCAGTGTATTCAGTTTGATCACCTATATAGTGGACAACTTCATTTTACATAAGCATGCTGCTTATATTTGAGGTATTTGTCAGTATTTGCTTCTAACCATGCTATTGACTATCCGTTCCAAGTTCCGACTCCATCTGTAAAGGAACAATACTTTCCGGTCCTGCAGCCTTATATGGTGCAAAACTCTTGATTGCCTCCTTTAGTTTGCCAGTTTTGATAACTATCTCTATGTTGGCATCCCCTTCTCAACATATTGGCTCCTCTATGGTACTTGATATACCAGGTGGTAAATGGGAGTCCATTAGGAATTTCATTGTCTCTTCCACATCCTCCAGTCTCCTGGCAATATCTTCCAGTATTTCCAAGATTCTCGTTTGGCTTTTTAATAGATTTTCTTATATTCACCACGTTTACTATGATAATCATCCCAGTATTTTTCCCAGCTTTTTACGCCGTACCCAGTTAAAAAGGTTGCGGGGAGTCTTCCAAGGTTCCGGAACTACCCTGTTACCCAGGGTTTCTCCTGGGCAGATATCCGCTCCCGTAGAGGACGAATTTCCTCGAACGATTCAACAAGGGCACTTGAGAACGTTTTTACTTTGACGTCTATATCCTCCTTATACCGAAATTGAAAAGTATTTAGTTCTAAATGGTTCCTAGGGTCACGAACATTGTCCAATTAGTCTTACATTTATTCCGAAGCTTAATCGGATTCGGTGATGGCCGTGAATCTTATGTACCGATGGCCCGAAAAGTGATCTTCCGAAGCACTCCAATCCCAAATTTCGTTTATAACATCTTCTGAAAGTACAGTTATGTCTAGTACTGCTTCCCTGATTCTATTGACATAAGTAGCCTTATTACCTAAGTTCAATGTGATCAAGTCTTATTGTATTAATGAAATCTGTAAGGACGTGTCCCCTGCGATTGGTGTTTGTGCTACCCCAAGCTACATGGTGGGAGTTGGCATCAGAAATTATTACGATTTTCTTAATTTGTCTTTGTGCTTCTTCAATCAGTTTCATGAGATCCGACGTTGGTGGTAGTGTCTGAGAGTCGAAGGGCACGTAAACAGATAATATTTATTGTACCATTAATACAAATTAACTGCTTATCACCTAAAGAAATCAAAATTTATATTTATAGTTATGAGGGTGTAACTTTCGCTTTAACACGAAGTTTAAAAAAAATAATATGAAAATGATCTGAAGATCGTAAAAAGAATCATTTGCGTCTTTCATTATCATTTTTTAATTTTATTTGATCATAAAAATAAGTATCCACAAGATTAGGTTAAAGAAACAGAAGACACAACTGCCGTTAATGAGAAAATAACATATGTAAATGATGATTATGATTACGATGTGTTTGTATTTTTGCATTTCTTTTAGGGACTCTCTGCTTGTGTTTAATTTTTACTTTTGCTTATGCTATGATGAATAAATTTGTTTAAAAATGCAATAATAATCACTTGTTAATTTTATGTGATTTTAATGAACATTTTGTCAGAATTATGTATAATGATTTGATGTCTTGTTAATGAGATGAGAAAGGCTGACAAATTGTTGGTAATAAGAAATGATTAAGCGGCAATAATCAGCTACACTGTTCTACAAGAATTTTAAAATTGTATATTTTATTACGAAATTATTAGAAACAGTTCAAGAACACAAACACAACTTATATGTCATTTATTTAACATTATAGTGTAAACAACATAGTCTTTTTTACTTCGAAAATGTCGAACTCTGCAACAACAAAGCGTCATATGCTGGATGTTTTGCTTTACTTCTTTAACTTGAAAAGAAATGCTCACCGAAAGTTGCTGTAAATGTGTTTGAGCGGCTTCAAGACTAAGAATTGGAATCATTGCTCCATGAAGATTGTTTTCGAACTCAACAAGAGCTTACTTAATTATTAGCCTGAAATGCTGCTTTAAAGTTACTTGCGATGAAAAATGGATCCACTACGATAACCAGAAGCATAAGTGAACGTATGTGAAGCCCGGCCAACCTGCAGAATCAACACCAAAGCCATATATCCATGGCCCTAAAATAATGCTCTATATTTGGTGAGACCAAAAGGGTTCTATTGTGAGATGCTGGAATATGGATAGACCATCACAAGGAAGCTGTATCGAATTCAACACCAATAAAATTCAAAAACTATTAATAAAATTGTTTTAAAAGAAACAAACACATGTTAAATTTATGAAGAGAAGATAATGCATTGTTACATATTCTATTTAACGTTTGCTAAAATAATCATTAAGTTTCCAATGAATCATTAGTAAGATCTAGCCAAAAATTCTTGAAATATACGGTATTTCAACATATAGTAAAAGAAAATTCAAAGAGGGTTTTAATAAAAATGTTAACGAGTTCACAAAATCAGAAGTTTATAACTTAACAATCTATGATTCAAAACAATTTTTGTTTTCCTGTGTAGTAATACACAGTACAACATTTTTCAGTCCATTGCTTTGGGACTCAATTCTGACAATTGCACGTGAAAGTAGAACCAAAAATAAGAACTTCTGTATCATTAGTTTTGTCAAGTTGGCTGCCATAATAATTTAATGGCCATACGAATTTTTTTCCTCAAGGTGGATTTTTATCACTTTTTCTATATTTTAGCACGGTTATATCTCGTATACCGTACGGAATATCTCTTTTGTGGCTGAAGAAAAGTTGTATATATTGAATAGTAGAAGAAAAGTACGGAACATACCTACCCGAAAAAGTTGCATCCAGTGCCTTAAAAATCGCAAAAATGCCAATTTTTTTTTACCAATTTTTCACCTTTTTTGCTCAATAACTGGATTACAAATCCAATGAAATATTTTTGACCGAATAATTATTGACCGATCATAAACAAATTTGGTACATATAATTTTCTCGGCACAAGGACGAAGCCTGTTGAAGTTGGCTGAAATCGGTTCATTATTTCACCTAGCCCCCATACAAATGTCCTCCCGAAATTGGACTTTATCGGTCATAAATGTTTAATTTATATATGTATCTACACAAAATTTCGCTCCAAATAAGTTTTATATATACAAAATTCATGTCACCAAATTTTGTTACGATCGGTCCATAATTAGTCATAGCTCCCATATAAGACCCGCATCCGAAAATCACTTTAAAGTGAATAAATCTGTTAAAAATTATGGTATACAAGCAAAATTCATGATAAATAACTTTCATATAAACACAAATCACACGACCTAATTTCATGGTGTTCGGTCCCTAATTGGATTTGTAATCCAGTTATTGAGCAAAAAAGGTGAAAAATTGGTAAAAAATGGGCATTTTTGCGATTTTTAAGGCACTGGATGCAACTTTTTCGGATAGGTATGTTCCGTACTTTTCTTCTACTATTCAATATATACAACTTTGCTTCAGCCACAAAAGAGATATTTTGTATGGTATACGAGATATAACCGTGCTAAAATATAGAAAAAGTGATAAAAATCCACTTTGAGGAAAAAAAATCGTATGGCCATTAAATTATTACGGCAGCCAAATTGACAAAACTAATGATGCATAAGTTCTTATTTTTGGGGCTACTTTCGTGCCAAAAATCATGTGTTGTACTGTGTTATTATCAATTCCTAGTTTTTTTTTTTGTGAGTTTTTTTACACGTGCTATAATAACTGTTGAAGTAAATAGGGTGGCTTCTTTTGTATGGAGTCAACTAAAGTTTGTCAAAGGTAACTTTTACTTTTCGTTAAATATGATATCAAATCATATGGTTCACTTTTAACAAATATGAACAAATTAAAAAATAAAACTATTTATTTGCTAACTTTGAGAAATTGTCTACCAAATTGCAGTAATAATTAATTTTAGTTGGGAATATCGACAATGTTTCTTTGAGCGACCTTACTGTATAATTATAAGAAAAGTTTGCCTAAGTATTTTGTTTTAATTAAAGGGTCTTTATATAAAGAGCTTTTAATAAGACATAGTTTAAACTTTCAAATAAAACAACGGCCTTAATGTAGAATACAATCAGGTGTTTTACTGCCAAACATTATCAACAGAGAGTATTTGTGAGACAGCTAGCTCCTTTCCTTTATGCCCTATCATGTTTTAAACATACAGATTGTTTTCTTATCTGTATATGATATGAATGGAGAGCAGCCTTCGGATATATACCGCGGAATTGATGTTTTTTATGAATGTTTTTCAAACTGTTAAATACCAGCTCCGAAAAAAGGAACCGGAACATACCTTCTGATATGTCTTGGAGGAGGTTCCAACTGTACGATGTTGTAGTCAGGATTATAGAAAAAAAAACTAATAGGAGGTATTGTCATACTTTTTTCATATTTTCATTCCCTATTATGTTCTTAATAAATCCCAATGTGATGACCTCAAAATTTGAGCGTCGTTGCGGCACCAGTTATCCTAATATTTTACACAACGTGTTTCTACAGTACATAGAACAATTCTCGAGGGGGGATGGTCAAAATTCGCAATTTTATTTTTTTCGAGCACTCTAGTGGACATGCTTCTCGAGCAGCAGAACTATCAATCTGGAGAAGTATTTGCCAAACAATAGCTGGACATTGGCAACGGCAAAATCTCGGTGGACATTTAGACAGGCTGCATTAAATTTCCCATCGCTTTCTGGCAGTTCACTGAATCAAAATCCGAACTCATCCGAAAGGTGTTTCCAAGCATCGCACAAAATTACAAAAATCTTGATTGGTTGAGCGAACGTGTAAATATATTGGCTGCGAAAAACATGAAACTGAAATTGCTGTCGAATTGATTACGTACAAATTCATGGATTCCGTTACTTCCCAAGATGATGTCGTCACTATCCGACTTTCAGTTGGAGATTGTGAGGCGATAGTCCATGTAATTACAGCGAGTTTAAAACTCTGTTGGATAGTGACGACATCATCTTGGGAAGTAACGGAATCCATGAATTTGTACGTAATCAATTCGACAGCAATTTCAGTTTCATGTTTTTCGCAGCCAATATATTTACACGTTTACAAAATGTAAACCAACCTCGTCTTTGTAAATCGACTTGCGGTAAAAAAAACTGATGAGTAAGGTGATTAAAGCAACAATACTTAAAGGAAAGTACAAAAGAGAATACATTTTGATATCACGACAGTTTATGGTACGGCTTGTATTTACAATGACAATTAACAAATTTCAAGCTCATTCATTGCATGTTTGCGGGGTTAACCTAGAAAATCCATGCTTTCGGCATTTTCCCTTGTCGGAAAACCATAAAAAAACAATGTCGTGTATCATAGAGCATTGCAATAAACAAACTTATAATACCACAGCAAAGCAATCGAACAAATTATTTCTTTATTTGAATTGGCTACCTGAACATCGAACTTTCAATCTAATTGTAAATAGAACACCATAAGATTCACAAATCGAACACAAAATTTTTTTCTAATTTGGACAGGACAACGTCTGTTGGGTCAGCTAATTCAACATAAATATGTTTCATATAGAAAGAAACTAAATTCTAGACAATCGGTCCATTATTGTTCATAGCTCCCAAAACCACTCAATCACTCACATAGCTCCGAAAATCACTCACGAATACAAAATGATTTTAATATTCGTAGAATAATGAATTGCTCATAGTCTCAGTGTAGGGTATTATATGGTCGGGCTTGACCCAATATACTTTCTTGCTTGTTAAAATATAAAGTAATAATATTAGACAGAAAAATTTAATTATCCAATTTTAAAAAAAAAATTAAAAATTTCACAAAAAATTGCTTTATGAGAAAAATTATTAAAATCTTAAAAATATTTTCAAAATAATTTTAATAAGTTTCAAAATTAAAAATAAAATCAAGTTCGTTTCTTAAATTTTTTGTTTTAAACAACAACAAAATTCAATATCAAGTCAAGTTCGTTGTTATAGTCTTTTGATTTTTTTTTGTGTTTACAATTTGATATCAAATAGCAATTTCTGTTTTACTATTTTCCATTAAAACTCAGTTTTTTGCGACTTAAGGGTTTTTAATGAAAATAACTGTTTTCTAGTTTTCAACGCTTATAAATTATAATTTAAAGATCAACTACTTACCAATAGCGCTAACCAAGTAATCAAAGATAAGTGCAATTTAACAATAACAACAAGTAAAACATTGATTTTTTAAGAAAAAAAAACTAAAAAAAAAAACTTTAAGTTTTTGTTTTAGTGTTATTGATTCGATTTATTTAAACACAAAATACTTACATATTCTACCACAACAAAAATATACAAACATTGAAAAATCTGTTAAACATGCAGCAAGAAAGAAAAACAACAGCAATAGTCTTAGAAAAACATTATGGATTTTCATTTAAGCTTAACACATTTTTCATCATCATTATTATTATCATAAGCTGAGAGGTTGTTGTCTGAAAACGCTATGCAACGTTGCATGCTGCTGTTAACGGCAGCTCTAGTTTAAAATTATAAAACGACATTGCCTTTAACCAACGTCATCAACTTTAGTTTCCAAGCCAAGTTAAAGAGATTCTTTTTTTTTTATTTTTTTGCCCTCAATCCATAGGATCAAGATCATAAATAGCAATAAGTTTTCTTTCTTGTTGTTTCTAAGTTATAGAGCTTAAGACATTGTCTACTAACTGTTTCAAACGATCAATCAATAGAAACGAACAGCAACAGCTTTAGCAAAAGAAATCATAAAAATCATAGAAATAGCATAAAAAGCTTTAGAATAAAATAAAATAACACCAGCAGGAGCTAGCCTAAGAAATGTGCTGTATAAATGGCAAGTGATCTTCTTATTTCATAAAGATCTATTTTTTTTTTGTTAACTTTTTTACTCAGCAAACTTAGCTGGGTTTTTGTTAAAAGTCTATAGATGTCAGTTATGTAGTATATAGATGAAGAAGGCAGCAAGCAGCTAAAGAAGAAAAAAAAAATAAACGTGATCGATTGATTTAAGCGATCGCGCTTAAACTTGACTGCGAATTCGTTTGCTCAAGTTCAACTAGATTGACTGTTGACTAGATAATTGTTGCTCAATAACAATAGCAGCAACATGACCAACAATAACAACAGTACTACCAGTACATAGAAGCAGCAGCAGCAGCAACAACATATTTACCAATATTATTATGCTTAAACTTAAAAATGCAGTGGCTTTTGTTAAGTATTTATTCATTGTATTTTATTCTGTCTCATTTCTTTTTTCATTCTTTTACTGATAAATAAATTTTTCATATTTCTCAATGAGCTACAAATTCTAATGGATGACAAATGAGTTGTGGATTCCATTTGTTTCGGGTTCTAAGTCCATACCACAATAAAACATTACTTTATCCTGAAATTAATAAAGATTGCTTCCAAGTGGATGTTTTATTAAATTTCTTTCTTAATCAGAATTTACCTTAAGTTTCAAAATGACCAAAAAAAACATAATCTGAAGTTTTGAAAATCGAATAAATACAGAATTTGGATCACATAAATAAGTAAACCTTGTATTAAAATGCAAATGTCTAATTTTTTTGAACATGATATTAAAAAATCCATAAACTTTTTGAACCGCTACTCAAGCTACATTACAATCTAAATAATAATGATTAAAACTAAACTATATTTACCACCTTGCAGGGTATTTCTTATCAACCAAGACCGCCTCAAAATGCCAGCCCACTTTTATTTAACTCCATTCATTCAATTTTAAAATTATGTACATGCCTACAAACAAGTGGCTTCTTCGTCTCCTTCAGTGGCAGCAATGAACGGTATGCCAACTCATTTAATTCCGGCCAATCTGTCAGTCTGTCAGTTTTTCTTTGCATTTTTTTCTTTTTGTTCATGTTTTTTTCTACGTCTTCTACGTTTTCATATTAAAACCTAAAACAAAAAAAAACTCTATTGTCGGTATTTACCATTTGATGATTGATGACTCGTTTAAATCTCTCTTGCTCATTCTTGATTTACCCCTTTTGCCACTGCACAATGTCTTGCTAGTTAACAGAACAAATCCAACAACAGTCATAAGAGTAACTAAACCAAGAAAATTAAATCACTACATTTTAATTCATATTAAGATGATTAAATAAGTAATTGTTTAACAATTTTCCGTCTATTTAAAAAAAAAAACTCACAGCAATAACAAATTCAATTGGAAAAACCCTTGTACACGAGAAAACCGCAATAACTACAGAGTCATAATAATAAAAGCAAAACACAGCAGATGTTTATGCGGTTAAAACAGACTCTTAATAATATAAAAATGTATGGGAATATATGTATGTACGTTTACTGCACAGTGGACCAGAATAATATAAGTTATTTAACACAAATAGAACTTCTAACTGACTTGTGTTTTCAGAAAAACTAGAACTTTTTAATATAAAGCGAACATTTTGACATCGAACTTGTAGCTATTACATTCAGTTATGGATTTTAATGTAACGGTTGTATTTTTATACCCTACACCACCATATTTGGTAGAGCTATGACTAATTTCACTGTAAAACACAAAAAATATTACAAGGTCCGACCAATAAATTTTGATAGAGTAGACAAAAAAAAAGGACACGTGTATCGGCGTTTTGAAAGTTTACATCTGAATTTCATTTGAGGTCATTTGAGTTTCCCAACTCTGTCTCTATTCATTAATTACATTTTTTAGCTCTAGGCATATTTCAGCTGTAAGCGTTCTTCAATGTCTGATAAAATTGTTCACTATGCTTATCAGATTCTGTTAACAACTGGTTCTCAAAGTAATCCATATGGTAATTTAAAAAATAAATTTTTGTTGAATTTTGGTTAAAAATTTCATCAGACATGCGCACACATCGAAGAACGCTATAAATTCAAAAGCATTCATTCGATTTTCGCTGAAATATGCTGGACATTGTATGGTAATGAAGTAGAATTGCCTAGAGATAAAAAATGCAATTAATGAATACTTCCTATCCAAATTTGCTATCGAAGGTAAAATAATAGAAATATTAGTGATTTTTAGTTAAATTTATGCTCGTTAAAGTGATTTTAGGAAGCGGGCCTTATATGGTAGCCATGACTAAATATGAATCGATCATCTTACAATTAGGTGTAGTGTATAATTATTGAAGTTTAAAAAGAAAATATGTTTGCTCATTTACTCAGTATAAGGTCAAGTCCATACTTTCTTACTTATTCATGATTCAGCCATTCAACATTTTATTGGAGATGTAAGAGGCCTAGCATTATTCGTATGCACTTCTTTTAATATTCTATTTTGATTATGTCTGCGGAAACACTTTACTGTTTAGCTTCACTTAGCAATAGTAGTTGTAGTTTATTAAAATATGTATGACATTCATTAAAATGTTAGGTTGGTCGGCATAAGTCTGAAAAATTATTGGTTTATAAACCGGTTAACCGAAAAACCGATTTTTCTTCAAAATCTCGATTTTTCCGAACCGCTTAATTTAAAATGTTGATTTTCGATTAACCGGTTTATATCATTCGGTTAACCGGGTTTTAAAATTTGGTACCTAAAATGCTGATTTACAATATATAGATTAAACTTCTTAAGAATTACAATGATTCTAAATAGTATAAATTGCACATAATGAAACTACAGTGAGACCTCGATTATCCGTAATGTTCGGGACCGGGAGCATTCTGGATAATCAATTTTCCCGGTTAATTGAATACCAAATTTGAGTAGGTTTTTAATACATATAGTTTTTCGATAATGACATTTAAAGCACCCTGATCCATCGGTTGGATCAAAGTCGTCCAATTTGCTGGAAAAAATTTCACAATAACGTTTTCAGCAATGAAATCCTGCACGTCTGGATGTGCTGGGCTATTGCCAAGTAGCAGAATGATTTTACTATCATCTTTTAGACCGATTTTCTTAAAATGCTCTCTCTCTTCTGGAACAAAATTATTGCTAAACCATTCTAAGATTATTTGCTGTGTTACCCAAGCTTTTGTATTGGCATTATGGAAATCTCATGGACATTTTTTAAAGACCTTGCACTAGCACGTTTTCCAATAACTAATGGCTTGCACTTGTTTGTACCAGCAGTATTAACGCAAACTAATGTGGTTAGTCTCTCCACAGAGACCTTGTGCCATTCTATGAAATTTCCATTATGGCAAGCCAAAATGCTCTCAAGTAAACACTTCCAAAAAATGCCTGCTTGTGGTTGGTTGTTCAAAAAAAATCGAAAAAAATTATGCTTATAATCCCGGATGCAAAAAAATTTAAATCGATCCAAAAATATTTTGTTTTGTCCCAGATAATTGATGTTGCCAGTTAATGAATCACGGATAATCGAGCCCTCACTGTATTAAAAATTAAATTCCGCATAATTCTAGAAGTTAATTTAAATCTTACTAGTGATTCATTATAAACTTAATGATGATTTTACCATATGTTAAATTGAATTTGATGTACATACCTACTTTCAATAAATTTGACTCCATTAGTGTGTTTTGTTCTTAAAATTTTATTTTATTAATCATTTTGTTAGTTTAGTGTACAAAGTTCGTTTTCAGAAATAAAAGTTCTAAAATACTTGATTTGAAATATTTTTGAAATCCGATAATGGAGTTTTATTAATTATTATATTTAAGATTTATAATGCCAAATAAATACAGTTAAGAAGAAGTGCGTCTACATCTTATATGTCCTCTTTTGGGATTTGGAAAATATTCTATTTTATATCAGAAAGTGGATGTGAAAATAAATTTTTAAAATTGTTAAACACTTAATTAAAAAAATTGTGATTTACATTTTTTAGTTGAAATTTAATAAATAAACCAATAATTATAACAAGTACTTATTATATATTTATCAACATTCCATTTGACTGAGATAATAATTTTGAAATTTTTACAAAATAAAATTGACTAAGCACTTTTGCATATTTATAATTATTTAATATTGATCATTCCTGACTACTAAAAACCAAAAATTTTAGAGCTGTATATACTTTATTTGCCATTTTATGTTTCCTTCACATATATGTCGGTTAACCGATTTAACTGGTTTTTTCGAAGTCGGTTAACCGCAAAACTGGTTTTCTAAAAAGGCCAATATTCGCTAGATTTCTTCAAATTTTTAGCTACTAAGTATTTGGAAACATTTGTGCAAGCCCGACCATTCAAGCTCCATACATTGTATAATGTGTATATAAATATATGGGGTATTTCATGTCAAGTAAACCAACTTTTGAAATCGATGTCTTCCGATTGGTATGAAAATTGCATCGAGGTTAGTCCTATTGGATAGGATTTTTCAACAAGATGGGACAAGAACTCTCTGAGTTAGAGGGGGTCAAAATTTGACATTGTTTTTTCTCATCCATGTAACTTATTACCTATTGTTCTTAGAAAAATGTTACCCAAATAGTTTAGATAGATATTTCTTCAGTCTTTAAAAAATAAAACATTTTTGAACTTATTTCCCAAAACTAAAAATTATTTTTCAATATGGTCCCTTTTTTCTGTAAAGGCTACAAAAAAAGTACCAACACTCAGTTTTCGTCCGTTTTATTCCCTTTAAAAGTATACAAATCAAAAAATACCACACACCACTTATTATACCCTGTCCACAAATGGCTGAGATTTGAGGAAAAAACCAGGACAGCATCGATTTTTGAACTATATATGGATTACTAAGTCATTAATAGACAATATGGATATCCTATGATAGATATTTCAAGGACCTTTGCAACGACGTATATAAGATCATAGTAAGTGAAGCATATTCCAGAGAGAGCGTTCTGCATCGATCGAAGCAAATAATAGTCGGGTCAAGGTCTGGACTATATAAATGATTTCTTTAAATGAGTTCAAATATCATTTCGCACAAACATCATTTCAAGGTCTCTCGGCTTTAATTCGTATGGTACCCAATTTCCTTGCTTTTGAATGAATTCCACTGCTCCAAAATATTTTTAAATTGCTGCTTGAGGTGCTCCCAATGATTTTCCATGTCAAAATCACCACAAACCATATCACGCACGCGGAAACCGATAAAACACACAAGTTTCAATGAACAATTGGTGTACTTCAGTGGCCCTTTTTTCAAGTTAATGAAGTAAAGCTAAAACTTCTGCATATTGTGCTTTATTGGAACAAAATTCGACATTTTCGAAACAAAAAAATTTTCAATAACTAAGTGAGAATAAAACTCATCGCGTTCAAAAGATACGTCATCTATTGTAAATCCTGCATACACCAAATATATATTTCCTGATGATTTTATCCTGTGGAATTAAGATGAATGGAATGCAAAATCTATATAAATAAAAATCAAATGTCATTCGTTGTTAATCGCACAATTTTTTCATAGCCCAACTTATGTTTTACCCAAAATAAAAATTTACCACGCTCACTTTTTTAATTTATCTGAAATCGAAGAACGCTTGGACCGTTTTGTGTATTTTTTTATGTTCGTAATAAACAAATTTAAATTTTTATGAAAAATAAATAGACCACGCCTTTTATATATGTTTTTTATATATCTGAAATCGGAGAACGTCTGAAGCGATTTGGCTAATTATACCCTACACCACCATAGTGGGGAGGGTATTATCCGTTTGTGCAGATGTTTGTAAATATTAGTCTAACACCCACCTTAAAGTATACCGATCGACTGAGAATCACTTTCTGAGCCGATTAAACGATGTCCGTCTGGCTGGTTGGCTGGCTGGCTGTCCATGTAAACTTTTTGCGCAGAGTACAGGTCGCAATTTTGAAGATATTTCGATCAAATTTGGTACATATTATTTTTTCGGCCGAAGGACCAAGCCCATTGAAACTGGCTGAAATCGGTCCATTATTTCACCTAGCCCCCATACAAATGTTCATCCGAAATTGGACTTTATCCGTTATAAATGTTTAATTTATAAATGTATCTCTACAAGTTTCGCTCCAAATAAGTCCTATATATACAAAATTCATGTCACCAAATTTTTCTATAATCGGTCCATAATTAGTCAAAGCTCCCATATAGACCCGCTTCCGAAAATCACTTTAACGTGCATAAATCACTTAAAAAGGTTGGTATACTTACAAAATTCAACATATTAAACTTTCATATAGACATAAATCACACGATCTAATTTCATGGTGATCGGTCCATAATTGGGCATAGTCCCCATATAAGGGACACTTCCGAAAATCACTCAAAAATATAAATTATAGAAATTTTAAAAGAAAAATGGGCTTGACCGACCATACTTCTTACTTTTTTTTTAATGTTTGTAATAGTCTATAAAAGTTTTTTACGGAAGGAAAAATTTTATGCGCCCACTTCTACGCCCACTTTTTTAGATCCTCGAGTAACTTCATGTACATGTTTAACTGTCCACGCAAAATAGGCAAAGAAAAATAAAAGTGTCACGTAAAATTTATTTTGTGTGAACTCAAGACCATAACTTTCAATACAATGGATATGCGCAATTCGTCTGCATTTTGTTCGTTATGGTTTTTGTATGAACTCTCCACGATAATTGACAATATAAATAAAAAAGAAATGATGTTCTTTGCTAAGCGCATTATCGGAGAACGGATATAATTTTTCTGTTTATTGATTGTAACATTCCGAGGAAGGTTTTAGGGAAAGAAAAGTTGGAAAAGTTTCTCGAAAAGTTTAAAAATTCGGAAAAAAAATCATGTTTTTCTTGTGGAATTTTACAAATAACTAAATTTTTTGTTATAATTCGCTTAAAATTAATACACTTAATTCTTAGTTGTGTTGCTGAAAAAGTTTTGAATTTTTACATTAGCGAATGCTTTATACAAGTATAAAAAAATTATCACAAAAAAATTCATTGAAATTTCATCTGTCGTTTCAGCTAGTAATGTATATATTTCAAAATTAATAGAATTCAGCCCACTGTATATTGGCAGAAGCTAAAAGCCATAAAATCATGTAGGCTTCTAAGTCTCTATTTCTCTGTCTGAATGTGTTTTTATAAATCTTTATTTATCTCTGTAATAATAAAATTACTTTAGAATAATGTATATTACATATATTGTATTTATATTTATGTATGTCTCTATGTACGTAGTATCAATATGTTTTATTAATAATTTTCTTCTTAATATGTATTATATATTTAATTTTTTTTTTTTTTTCATCGTCGACATTTAAAAATTGTTCCGTATTTATTCGTATTATAAGATGGAATTCAATTGAATTGTATTGTATTGAATCTTTATCGTCATAGAGAGGAGAAGAAAAAAACAAGACAAGGTCTAGTTCATTGCTGCTTTGTGTTTGCTTGCTTGCACTTTATAATAATTACTATAGCATGAGTAATTTTTTTCCTAAACATTTTTTTTTGCTTTAATTTCATTTTGGTTTGCAAAAATTCAATAAATATATTTCGTTTAAACTTTTGAACTTATTCATTTATTGTATAATTTGGCCGGATCTGGCTTGCTGAGTGCTGCGGTTGGGAATTTTTTAGTGTTTGCGGTTTTTTTCAATGGATATTTAATTGAAATTGGCATAACAATTAGGTCAAGATGTTTTAATTATATCCTCATGTTAATTTATTTTAAAATAATAAGAAAAAATATCTTGATTTATTAAAACTTTTAGTTTCTGAGAATCAGAGTGGGTGTCCTGTTACATTTTAGGTTTTTCCTAAAAAGATTCAATGAAAAAACCTAAAAATTGTTATTTCCAGTTGAAAAATATAAATTCAATTCATGTGCTCCCGACTGTCTCACTATATCTACTGTTTTCCAAGTTCCTCGGGTTATACACAAATCTTGGGCAGCCAATATACAATAATATTGCGTGCATGGATATCTACTGGCCATACAAGTTCATATTGTAAATTGTGGGTCAAGTAATATATATTAATAAACTTGTATAGGTTTTTCTATCGCATGTATATGTAAAACATATCCGCTTTTTAAATCATTGCAGACAACTTAAACTGCTGCTGTTGATATTTCTAGTTTTTATCAAACTGAAAATATCCTCCAGTCAAATACCACCAAGTATGTGTTTCTTAACTGACTTTATTTTAAACAACTTTGTTATAAATATTACAGACATACTGCCACTACCCAACATGATTTTGTTTTAAACATAAAATGGACAATGGCAATAATACAGGGTCACTCTTTGGCTACGAAACCACTAGCAGATTATTGATCATAAATGAGATATTAATGGAATTGTTAGTAGACTTTTAATACAAGTTTTATGTATGTTTGCTATGATTAGTTAAAAATATTTAATGGTATTTCGATATAGTGATTCAAGAGGTCATTGGAATTGAGACAATAGGGCACAGGAATTGCGACAAATAGCTGTAACTATTTTAAGAGCTACGGAACCATATTCCATAATATACTAAACATTTTACCAGGGTAAAACATAACAAAGGAATGATCCCAATAAGAATTTTAACTGGAATTCAAGTTAAAGTCAAGTGTAATTCAAGCCATGTATTATAATTTGTATTATATTTGTATTACACTTTATATCATTGGTCTCCAGCAGTACACCCGCGGGCACCGTCTAAGTGTGAGTTTCTTATACATGTGAAACCGAAATTAACCCTTTCAGACATTAAATAGAATTAGTTGAGATAGAAAACTGAAAATTTCAGTGTAAGCAAATTTGAGGCAGCTAATTATGAATATGAAGTCAAATTACAGGTAGATCATCACACCTGCCTGCCAGGTGAGGTCAAATATATTGGACGAATTTTCTTAAAGGACATGTATCTCAGAAATAAATTTAAAAAAATGAATTTATTTAATTGCAATTAATACACAAATATCTAAACTAATACTCAATTAATACTTACACGTTTTGTTTAGAGTTAAAAATAATGTAATTATCATTTTAAACTAGCACTGAATATTACTATGTCTAACACATGCTTATAGAACGCTAACGAACTTATGAAAATAACTTAATTTAACAAAAACCAATGAAAAATTAGATGTTAAAAATCACATATATATACAATCTAGTAAACACTCTTTTGATAACGCTATTAACTGTAAAAATCTATCCATTTGTGTCAACTCTACATGACTATAAAAGGAAAAATCCAAATGTCCAATATATTGGACAAAATGTCTGAAAGGGTTAAACAACGAACATGAGTTATTTTACAAGTGTTGCCAGTGAAGGAAGAAATTTGGTTCAGTGTACACACATCGTAACACTAGAATACGAAGCAAATCTATTGTTGTCAGAGTTTATTTACAATGCTTTATATCAATAGCATTCTCCAGTAAAAAGCAAACATAAATTCAAGTCATATATTTTTTGTTTGAAAAAAATTTTATTTTTTCAAATATTTTTCAAGTTTAAAACATAATTATATTTGCATTCAAGACAAATTCCAACAAAATGTTCAAGTGCTTATATTTTTGTGGCTTTAATGCTTATTGGAGTTGTTATAAGATCCCAGTAAAATGTATTTGAACAACATCACGCGAATGCACGAAGAAGAAATGTGAGATGGATTTAAATCAAAATCCATGAAACGATCTATAAATCGAAGGCTCGAAATGAGACAATTGTTTTTGTAGAAGCTTCTATATATAGTATCCCACATCAGAATCGAAACATTTTGTTACTAAGTCTTCCATTTCTAACTAGCTTATCCGATTGGTATGAAATTTCGCATAGGCGTAGCAGAGCTGTAATCAAGTTCATGTTTTTCGTCGATGGATCGCAAAGATACCTCAGTAGCTGAGATATGTGCTCTCAAAGTAGGGCACTTCACTCATATAAAATATTTAAAAGCGTTGGAATATTTGGTGGTTTGTTTAAAAATAAAGTTTGTATTACATTTTTAAAGACCTTAGTTAGGGCTATACCAAGTAAGAGTAAATTTGTATTTTTTTATTTATTAAATTAAAATTATAAATTATTTAGCCTTTAAAATTATAGATTTATCTGTAGCTGCTCCATTGTGGTAGTGCTGGATGCATGGAACTGGGTGCGAATTCACCTGGCACTTCAAACATCCATATTCGGTTTTTCCACCGCACTGTGGACAACGATGACGAGTGGATAGATTTCCGATTAAATGATCAATGCGATCATACCTCAGCCCCATATATGCCCCGGAAGTCAGCATTTTCCCGGGATTTTGATGATTCGATTTCACCATTATCGACTCACATACCTCTACTCGGAAATCAAATTGCGACATTTGCAACTTTTTCTCATATTTGCGACAAAGACAATGTAGCTTCCATACATTTACCATAGCTGCATCGAAAGCATTTGTTAATAATGGCTAATACCACATCTTTCCCGAATCCGAATGCGATATTTTCATACAAAGCTTTATATGAGGTCGCCGTATCATCAAAAAGCACCTTATAAAACTGGTAGCTTTGTCGCCTAGACCATTTTGGTGTGTTCCCTTATCGATTTTAGGTCGATTTGAACCCATACTAGAGCTCCTTGCCGACGTATGGCCAACATTACTATAGGTTGAGGTCACTGGTATATCCTCTTTTTCACTCGACCGGATTCCTCATTCCAATTTCGCGTGCAACAATTGCACATTGTCATCTAATTTCTCCATATCATCAGGTAGTATTATATTGATATCAACAGTTGTTCGCCAAAATGATGTTCTCCATTAGACCAAATTTCAATAATGTCTTGTATTCGACAGTAGTAAGGATTTTCTGACGACGAATCATTTTTATAATCACCATTATCGTAATTGGCGTATGCTTTTTACGCCTAAAACAGTTTTGTACTAGATTAAAGAAACAGGTTACGTTTTATCTTTAATCTAGTACGAAACTGTAGCAGGCGTAAAACACATACGCCAACCACGATAAAGGTGAATATAACAAATATTCAAATTTTTCACTTTTTATAGTTATATTGTTTAAAATTTTGCTCAGAGATTCACCTTTACACTTTTCTTTACTAAGATAAATATTTTTAAAATATTGAAAAAAATATCTCTTTAAAGCCTGTTGGGTATTTAAATACCCATGTCCTATCTCGGGTATGTAAGGAGGTAAAATTTTTTTGTTCACACCAAACAACTTCTACCGGCCACCAGGTACATTTATAAAAATTTAGTTCAAATCGTACGAGCGGATCTATGGTCAGGCATTAATGGGTTAACAACTTATATACCTAATAATTGGTTAACATTACGAGTTTGGCTCAAAATTTTTCCTTATTAGCCTCAAGTGAAGAAATAGAGTATAAAAGAAGGGTACACGAATATACATATTTAAACAAATTTCAAAATTTTTAATATGTAAATGAATTATATCACAACTTTTAATATATATTCGCATTTAATGATTTTTCCGGATATGAGCCTTATATATAATTATGGCCCATAGTCACAAAATCAAGCGTATGCTTTCTGTCTACTTGAAACTAATTTCTGTTGATTTTTTTATCGATATCAATGTTTATATGCGTTAATGTATTTTTGGGTTGTGTGACTTATATGGGAGCTATGACCAATTAGAAGATTTTTATGAGTACTTAACTGATTTTCGGAAGTCGACCTTATATGGGAGCTATGGTCAAATATGGACCGATATAAATTACGAATCTGTGTAAAATTTTGTTTTGATATTGATATTTTTTAGATATTTATGATGGTTAATGCGATTTTCGGAAGTGGTCCTTATATGTGAGCTATAGCCAATTATGGGCCGATCTTCATAAAATTCTGTACAGCGATTTTGGTATATATGGGGATTATTTGTATAGAATTTCAACTCGATACCAACATTTGTTGGAACTGAAAATTATATTGGGGCTATGGACAAATATGAGTCGATCCACGTAAAATTTATTTCTGTGATTTCTCTTAGCATGAATTTTATTTTTACTGAATTTTGTATGGATGCTGTAATTCTGTAGGCATTTATAGACCATAGCACCATATTTCGGTAAGAAATTTGAATGGCGGCTAGGAGAAAACATGGAAAAATTCCTATAATTTTCCACAGAGTTAGTCCTTTTATCATTAAAATAACGAGTGTAAAATATAAAATATGTGCCTAATTTTTTTTTTTTAGGTTGTCTCACATTTTGGTTCATAACTTTGGTTCTTCTGTACCGATTTTACTGATTTTTAATACTTCTTAAGACAATAATAAACATTCGTTTGGAAAGTGTACTAAGTTTGTTTGTGTTTGTTGCATGTGATCTTGTTTTACACAGACACACGGAAGGACATGGCTCAATCGACTTAGAATTTCATAAGGATCAATAATATATATACTTTATTGGGTCTCAGATGAATATTTCTTAATGTTACACAAGGAATGACAAACCTATATACCATCATTCACCACTTGTGGTGGTGGAGGGTATAAAAACGTAATGGCAATTGAAAATTAAACTAAAAATTTCGTTTTACCTAGGACCTGTTATATTATGACCGATTTCATTAACAATTTTTATATCGGTTAAACCATATGCAAAAAAATCATATGAGTGAAGTTTCAATGTAATTTACAAGACCGAAAATAATCGATTTTGAATTTGAAAATTGGGAAAATGTAAACTTTTTCTTTTTTTCGTCGAAGAACAGCATTTACTTCTTGCTGCCAAGAAAAAAAGCCTTCTTAGGGAACTTATAATGTTTAAATATTTTGCTGAAGGGTATCTCAACATAGATAGCTAGTAGGGTATTCGAATTATTCGATTTTTCCCCTGTTCGAATAAAACGAATAATTCGAATAAGAGTTTTTAACTTGTTCGAATAATTCGATCACACGTTTAAAATTAATCGAATTATTCGAATAATTTAAATTTTTTAAAAAAGTAAAGAATGAAGTTTTGATGTCGGTTTTTTAATATTTTATTGTTAAAGAAAAACAAAAAATAACGTTGAAGTTAAGAATTCAAGTATTTATAATGTTAAAAAACATTCGAAAACAAAGTCCATCATTAAATTTTCAACAGAAATATTCTGATCAAAACAATTGACTAGCAAACTCTTTAGTTTCCGTTTTGGAGCTATGCTTTAAAAAATTTGAGCTAGCTGGACATGAACCTGAATTCAAATACAATATAAACGTATATATTAAGAACTTTTTTATGTCGTTCATTAATTCAGGTTTTAAGTTGAGTAAATAATTCTTTAGTAAATTAATTATTCACTATTTCTAAATTATTTATAACAAATTGCATCATACATCAAGCTCTATCAACGTTGCCGAATCTTTGCTTAGACCCCTTTCACACTAGGCAATTTAGTGGTGCAAGTCTCTTGCCCAACAACAAAACAGTATGTAAAATTTTCTTCTCCTTAACCCGACATTACCTCAGCCATTTACAAACACAAGAGACTTGCGCAACTAAATTGCCTATTGTGAAAGGGGTCTTAATAAAGTGGTCTTGGGAAATTACACAATAAATTGAATCTGTCCAAAGTTTGATATCATTGTCAGTGAAAGTGACTAATTTGAAGTCAGACAGTGCATGATTGATGCATTTCCACATACGCAAACAGTTTATTACCATGTTAGACAGAGATGTTCAAAATCATGTATAAGATGAACTCCATGCTTTTCTTGCAACAAAACGTTAGTTTGCAATATTTGTGTTTATCATTCGATTTATTAAATATTATGCAAGACTTACGTACGCGGTTAATAACATCACTTATATTTTATATACATATATTTTAAGATCATGGCCTTCATCGATTTCAATGTAATCATTATAAATATCATCCTCAATATCACTTTCGACGACTGCTTCAAAATCACATTCTCCGTCGCATTCAACTCCACTTTAATCTAAGTTAATATTTTGATTATTAATTGCGACTCTTCTAATATTTCGCCAGCTAAAAAACAAATATTTTATTCGGTACCTTTTATTTTCATTGGTTCAAATCCTAAGTTAAAAATTTTGAAAGTTTTGTTTTTAGAATTGTAACTTCTTGCAGTAATATTTATATATTTATTGAAGGAGCTATCGGAACACTCATCTACAGTGATCGAAAGTCCCTTTGTCATTAGTTATTTGTCGAATTTCAGAAACAATAAAATTTGGAATTATGAAAAATTGTAAGCAATTTAATAAATTTAAATATATATGAACATTTATTCGTTTTATTCGATTAGTCTACATAAAATTGTTCGAATTATTCGTTATTCGAAAAAGGCCATTTTTAAATCGTTCAAATAATTATTCGTAAGAAATTATTCGATTAATCGAACGATCATTAGTCGAATGAATACCCTAATAGCTAGCTCTAAACTAGAAAACGGAGTTTCCTAGGCCCTTCCGAATTTAACCTACTTTTTATAGAAATTTTGAATTAAGACAAAGTTTTCTAAAACGCCAGAGCTGGGATTTCAAAATGGTTAACAGTTGTAGATATTATGATGTATTCCAAATCATTTGTATAATTTATTTTTATCAGCTCCGTACCAATTTAAACCACATTGCCAAATTTTGTATTTTCACAATGGAATACTACAGTAAACTGTATTTGAACTATATCACCAGAATTCGCGAAGGAAAGATCTTAAAGAATGTAAATTTAGTGAATATATCAAACAATCACAATGGGCAATTGTTGAGTGGATAGCAAGTATTCTATGAAAAACCAAAACAGAAGAAAATTCACGAGATTTTTTAGTTGGTATGCTAACAGGTACATAAAGCTGAGATCTCATCTGGCCTACATACAAATTTCCGATTCAACATTGTAGGAAATTCGTCTCGTGAATGGGAATGAGACAATTGATAAATTGTTAAATCCTGTTAGTAATTCAGGGAACCCAATACTAAAGGAGACTAGGAGACATAGCTGATATTGATTTGGCTTTTTTCCGTTGTTGAAAACACACAATAGTTCGAATTCGGGATGAGTGTAAAGTTTCTGAAACTGTTTGTGATTTTAAATATCTGCAAAAAATCTTTCCAATTTCTACAACTTGAGCCAATTTACAGTGCTGTTTTTAATTTTCAGTTGGGTTTGACTATTTGAATTTTAAGTTTCCAAATTTAAAAGTATGTGTAGGAAGTGTTTCTGGACCTAAGTATTTTGTCATATAGCTTATAAGTGCTGTTCGAATCCCTACAAGGGTTCAGTATCGAGGTCAATGTCAAGGAATTGTACTACTTCAGTTGAGTTAGTCCATATACCTAGTGGACGAAGTGAAGTCCGGTTGGCTGCGAAGTTGAATATATTAGGGTGTTATATGGGATCTAAAAGAATAAAGCTTGTTGATTCCTCATGACCTCAATAGTGGCCGGACTTCTGTAATTTAAGGCTTTCATCTTGATATTAATTATTATAAGGCATTTCTGAATATTCAAGTCATTTTCTGAGGGTGACCTTGTATGGGGACTAGGGAGAAATGTTGCAGTATAATTAAAGAGAGCTTAAATCTAGTTTGTGCAAAATTTTATCGGGATTGTCGCATAATCAACATATTTATGAATGCTCAAACAATATTTGTATGGGGACTGGGTGAAGTCATGGACAGATATTGCTTATTTTCGATAGAAAACAAACTTTATCATCCGAATGTATTTGTGAGAGTAATTTCAGTCAGCTATCTTCTTTCGTTTAGGCCCTGTCGTATTTTCAACATACAGACAGACGGACGGACATAGCTAGATCGTCTTAGAATCTTATAAGAATCCAGAATATATATACTTTTTGGTTCTATGAACAATGTTTCGATACGATATAAATCAATACACTTTTTTTGATGATAGGTACCTATAAAAATATGAAATACCATGACACAAAAGCTATGAAATTGTCCAGTGCACTGAACTGGACCACTGCAGTGGTGAGTGCGCTTCTATATGATAAACACTGGTTATACCATTAATTAATAACTTCACAGAAAATTAAAATTTACCAAAACTTAATTATTATTTAGTTTAATTTCTTATTAATCCGTATAAAGTAGAGTACAAATATAAACACTCTATACCGACTACTACATTATTACTTGCCACATATGCAAATTTAGCTGCGGGAACTAATAAATATGTTTACATTTTTCAAAAACAATACATTTTCTAAAGTAATTTAATAGAATCCCCCATTTATTTCTACCAGTTCTCAACTAAAGATTTTAAAATTGGTTTCTTTTGAACAATTTGTTAGCAATTTTTTCAACATAATAGAAATTTTAACACAATATGGAAAATTACACAACAATAGGAAAGAAATGCAAAATACTAAAAATGTATACTACATGTTACCGTAAGACTACTTTCTTTTAAACAATTTTGTTAACAATTTGTTTAGTTTAAGTTAGTTAGAATACCCGCAACAAGTGATGTGGACCAGTTTAGTTATTTTTTTCGCATTGCGTTGTAGTGAAATTGTGGGAAGTGGAATATTTATTATCATTGATTTCGTATTAAAGTTTCCCAGAGAACATTTTATGTAGTGATATGGAGTTGAATTAAACCATAATATTGAGAATATTGTCAGGCAATCTTCTACAGTTATACATTTGTCAAAAGCTTTTATTAAATACATAATTCGTTAAAATTAAAGATAAAGGATACATTTGCAGATAACATTTTCATATTATCCTTTGCAATGGCTGTGTGAAATTTAATGTTAATAGCAGCAGCTATTTTAAAATGTCAGCGTTATTTCCAAAATAATGATTCTATTACACTGTTCAATATATAGTCTATTCGAAGCAAATCAGGAGCTGAATTACCGCATTCGTGATCGAGTAAAATTTATAGTAATTAGTTTTTTTAAGATTATAGGATTCGGTATCATGCAAGAAGTCTAATGCATTTTATTATAATTTCTACATCAAAATTATATTTCGATAAAAAAGATCACTCGATTAAGAATGCGGTAATTCGGCCTTAGGTAGAATTTGGAAGAAGCACATGCATAAATTAGTTAGATTGAATGCTTATTTTCAGAAGGAAATGTGATACAAATAAAATCCTTGATTATTTTGTGAGTACTTCTTTCTACTATCGGAAAGAAGATAGTGGGTGTGAAGTTCATGATGTCGTTAATCAGCATCGATTGATCGACCGTATCGAATGCCTTGGATAAATCCAGTGCAGCAACGATGGTGCGTTGACACGGCCGTTGCTGATCAAGGCCATTGACGATCTGGGAGGTTATCTGTGTTAGTGTTGTGCTTTGATCTTCCCTGAATCCATGCTGATATGTCGAGAGCGGCTAGGTAACTGTAGGGATTCTAAAACTTTTACAACAGGTGATAATAAGGAGATGGCTGATTTTTACGGTTTAGGGTACCTGATTTATACAGTTTTAGAATTGGGATAACTTGAGCATACTTCCAGATATCTGGAATCACCTATTGATGAATAGAGAGATTTAGAAGGTGGGTGAGATATTCCAGATCAACTATACTGAGTTTCTTTAGCATTATCATAGAAATGCCATCCGGACCTAGAGCTTTTGGAAGGTTTCGACTTAGAGATAATTAACTCGACTTCACGGGAGGTGAAGAAGCATGGGAGAGGATCTAGAGTGAATTTCTTAGTTCTCCAAACTATAGCTCTTTTGGTCCGGTTCTGCGTGGTGAGGTGTTCAATAAATTGCCTGCAGAATTGAGTTGCGCATTTCTTGGCATCTGTGTATTCAGCCTTCGACAGCTCAATTTGCTCATTATCGCGTTCTTGTGCCATACGTGCTACCTGAGATGGGACATTTGATCTAATATTTGGTATTCTTCCTGCGGAGATAAAGCGCCTTGCCGCCTGAAGGACTATTTTTCTAAAAATTGCTTCACCCCTTCTGGCATATGTGGGGCGGCAAGTAACGTAATGATTCGTCTATGTTGTAGTTAACGAACGTGCGCTTATCTGGCTCCACAAAGTCGCTAGTCTTCTCTACTGTGATCAAGAATTGATGTGATCTGAGTTTAATGCCGTTTGTAAGTGGTAGAAGCGACATGCAGACGATGGAAATGTCTGAGGAGCTTGAACATCGAGCAGTTATTCTCGTAGAGAAGTTTTCGTTGATTGCAGCGTACATCTGATCTCATAATGAAATACCGCGTGGATCGTTTGGTACCTGGGAGTACAAACTCTCATGGTGAGCATTGAAATCGCCAAGTATAATTCTATTATATCTTTGCAAAAGGTGGGCTATGCTGTGATGATAACTAGTCCAAATGCTGTTGACGTGAGGAATATATACATTGACAATTTCTAACTCAATATCTCCAGTATTTATTGAGATGCTCATTACTTCCAGGAAGGGGTCAGGAGAGGGGGAGGGGTGGTACTGTCAATGTATAATTGACGCTTTGCTTTATGATGAAAGCAAGACCACCGCCATGATCACGTTCTCTATCTCTCCGAATGATGTTGTAATCACTGGAAGCCGAACTGGTTTGCTTCGTTTCCTGAATGGCAGCAATGAGGATGTTATTAACATGCATAAAATTGGTGATTTCCATGACCTTATTTCTAATACCGTTACAGTTTAACAGCATGATCTTAAACGATAATTGGGAATTCCCGAAATGCAAAGACCGCCGGGTATGGAGCTGTTGGGGTGGTATATTTAATAATGTGGCTAAAAAGCTATTACTCCAGTCCTTGTGCGAGCGCAATCCTGAGCATCTTCTCAAATGGCACCAATTTTTGCAGTCGTTGCACTGGATTGCTGTTATGTTCCTTATAATTACGTCCTGACAGACAGAACATGTCCATTGAGTTGGACAGAGTCTGCTATGTCCGGGGGGTGGACACGGGATTGTGGGATCGTAATTAATAGGGTACACAGAGAAAACAGATTCGTGATAGCAACCGAATTTGTTGCCAATCGAATGATTCGGTTGCACACATAGAATTTTTCGGTTTTATCAACAGAAAGCCAGTTGATAAAGAAGAATATCGGTTGAAGAAACCAAAATTTTGTTACTGTTTCTAAAATATTGTAGCTACAACTGTAAAATTCAGTTACTAAGGTAGAATCATTCGATTGGCAACAAATTCGGTTGCTATCACGAATCTGTTTTCTCGGTGTAGTGCTGGGGTTCTGAGGCTGCGTACAACAACCTGATCTTACGAAGCTGGGGTGCCAGTCGCGGTGGCTGCTGAGTCCTGAGCATCTTTTCAGGTGACATCAGTTATTACAAACGGTGCATTATACTGAGGTGATGTTACGCTTTATGTGTTGTTGACATACTGAACAGAACCAAATACTGGGACCTGGATTCTGTCCAACGCCGGCTACAATTAAAAGGAGTCTGAGCTAAATTTCCGACATATTTTGCTCACCTAGGGAAAATGATTTCGGTTTGTACAGCTGTCGCTGTATCTTTGACCGAATATTATTCGGGTCATTCCGGAACGGAGATCCAAATGTCGTGGGAATGCTCATGTTATGTTGAGGAGTTCGCTTATTAAAGTCAATTATCTGTTTAACATAACATTATTATTATACTTCTCATTACATACGTATTTGTGTAAAACCTATAAGCAAAAAGCTAATATTAAATGTATATTAAATTAAACTAAACCCAAAAATTGTCTTTCGAAAAATAGATACTAAAGGTCACAGTGTTTAAATGGGTGTTGTCCTTAACCACCAACAAAAAAACTCAAAAAACATTAATGTCCAAATAACATGATATGTTTACCAAAAAATCATTATTAAAACTTCAATTTTCATAAAAACAAAATCACTCTATAATTAAAACATTAAAAATATTTAATATGACATGACATTTAAGAAATAATAAGAAAATTAACAAAAATCTCCAAATCCTAGTTACAGCTACTAACTAATTAACCACAACCAAACTATGAACAAAGTAACCAACCAACAAACATATCAATTTTTAAGAAATCTCTAGACAATACACGATCATTTGCAAAAGAAAAAAAAAACAGAACAAAAAACATTTAAAACAACCTAATAAAAGCGAAAAACAAAACTTTAAATCCAACCAGCAGAAAATTTTATAAAAAGAAACAAAAAAACCTAAAATAATAATGGTAAATTGTCACTAAACCAATGCGTCGACAATACAATTAGTTGTTTCTTGCAGTTTTTTTTTTCGTTGTTGACTTTTTGTACCCTATATTAGATTGATCTGTTAGGTAATGTTGGTAAGAGATAGAGTTGGTAACAGTAAGAACTACTTTTTTAATACTTAAGTCTTCATAATGATTCTAAATGCAGAAATTGTTGAAAAATTCTCATATAGTTTGTGAATTGAATGCAGGAAGTGGTAACTACTTTCTCAATATTAGTAGTGATATGCCCAAAAAGGCATAACAAAATCGACTTGTATCTATTATTACTTAATTTAATATGACTGCAAGACAATAAGATACAAATATCAGCATTAACAATAAGCTTAAACAATTAAGGTGCAGTTGTAATATTAAGAACACAAACAAAACACAGAAACAACAACAAATGAAGAAAAAAAGAATTAACCAGAAGAAATAATAAAATCAAATTCCCAACATTAAAAGCCAAAACGATGAAGAAAAAAATAAAATAAAAAAAACAGCAGAAATAAAGAAACACAAAACTAACTGACAGATACAAATTTTAATTGTAAAACCACAATGCAAGTAACAAGCAATTAAGATAATTAAACAAAATAATTTGTGGCTTCTACACAAAAAACAATAAAAATCATAAATGAAACAAAAACTGACTAATAATGCTACTATTTATTTACTCACTTAGATGTTGGCGGCTTGGATGTATGAGATGATAGATTTTTTTTTAATAATACTTATAATAAAGTTATTAAAAACTAACCAATATTCATAATTATACACCCTACATTTTTAAAATGGGTGTGATAATTGAAGTTTCGAATAATAATAGAAAGACAGTTTATGAACAATACTTAGAGCTAATGTCAATTTAACATTTTCCAATAAGCTTAAAATATAACAGATTGGCACGCCCCTCTTAAGGTAGCGAACGATGGTATTTATGAAATTAGAATTAATAAACCAAAGGATAT
The DNA here is from genome assembly GCF_958450345.1 of Calliphora vicina. Taxonomy (NCBI): domain Eukaryota; kingdom Metazoa; phylum Arthropoda; class Insecta; order Diptera; family Calliphoridae; genus Calliphora; species Calliphora vicina. The sequence goes on from NC_088780.1 coordinate 47,814,777, forward strand.
GGTACTATAAATAGTAATAACATTTGTATGCTTTCTTGGAAATGTCTACTAGCAAGCGAAGAAGTTGAACTTTAAGACTTTTATAGGGGACTATCGTAAAGCAGAATTGACAATTCAAAAAGTTTTAATCCTTTCACTTAACTTTTCACAATATTGTATTCCTTTGGATACATGACACTTTTTGGATATTGGACAATCCTTAAGCTAAAAACCTTAAAATATTCAATAGATTGGGTTTTTTTGGGTCTTAGGAAGATCTCTTAAATTTTATTTTGTTTTAATAAAAAAAATATTAAGTTTAAAACAATTTAGAGAACTAAACAATAAAGTAACAACAATGGTGTAAAAAGTAGAATATTCATATTCAGTGTTTCTTATTCATTGAATTATATGCATTTACGTTAGTTTATTTTATTCGATATTAGTATTTTATATATTGTTAGAAACTTTCAGCACAAGAAAATTTATTTCAAATACTTAAAAACGTTATTTAATTCAGCAACTTACAATTGATTTATCACCCATATTACAGCATTTCGTATATTAACAGTGAAAAATTACAGATATATTCGTGTTTAATATATTTCTGCGATAGTCATAAAATATCGTAACGAGATTTCTACGGATTAAATTTCATACCAATAACGTTATTTAGAAGATTTTTATGTGTGTTATAGTGATTCTCGGAAGTGGAGCTATGACAAATTATATTCCAATCTTTCGGTACAGTGATCTTGATATATACGGGGATTAGCTGTTGTATATTTCAACCTGATACAGGTATTTGTAAAAGAGATATGTTCAAATATGAACTGATATTCACAAAATCCAGCAGTATGGTTTTTGGAAATAAATTACTATTATTAAATAACGGTCTTCCTGAATGAAATGTCTTTATTCAAATGTTGTCGACAAAACTCGATTCTTCGTCTTCTATTAATAGTATTTATAAACAGCTTATTTCGGGCAGTCCTTCCATCAAAATTTGCCTCACGCAGAACCCGTCAAACTTAAATATTTTTCAACTTCATTTTTCAACTTTGGAGCACTGAAATTGGGTTTTTATTTAACTTTGCGGACAATCCATATCTTATCTGCATTATTAAATAGTTTATTTGGCGCAGATCTACCCTTATCGTCTATTCTATTTTCGTGGCGAAACCTTTCTATAATGTGCTGGACATAGGGATGCCAGATTCAGATACGCAAAAAGCTGGACATTGGGTTTTAAAAAACTGGACATAAAAAATATGACCGAAAAAATATTAATTTTGGTTTTGTGTAAATATTTTTTTAAATATATTTATATTCAATGTACATGGTGCTACAATAAAACAAGTAAGAAAGTATGGTCGGTCAAGCCCGACCATACAATACCCTACACCAAGTAAATGAGTAAAAATATTTTTCTTTTAAAATTTCAATAATTTATATTTTTGAGTGATTTTTCGGAAGTGGGCCTTATATGGGAGCTATGACCAATTATGGACCGATCACCATAAAATTAGGTCGTGTGATTTATGTCTATATTAAAGTTAACTATGTTGAATTTTGTGTGTATACCAACATTTTTAAGCGATTTATGCACGTTAAAGTGATTTTCGGAAGCGGGTCTATATGGGAGCTATGACTAATTATGGACCGATCGTAACAAAATTTGGTGACATGAATTTTGTATATATAAAACTTATTTGGAGTGAAATTTGTGTAGATACATAGATAAATTAAACATTTATGACCGATAAAGTCCAATTTCGAGGGGACATTTGTATGGGGGCTAGGTGAAATAATGGACCGATTTCAGCCAGTTTCAATAGGCTTGGTCCTTGGGCCGAAAAAGTAATATGTACCAAATGATTGAAATATCTTCAAAATTGCGACCTGTACTCTGCGCACAAGGTTTACATGGACAGCCAGCCAACCAGACGGACGGACGGACGGACATCGTTTAATCGACTCAGAAAGTGATTCTAAGTCGATCGGTATACTTTAAGGTGGGTGTTAGACTAATATTTTTGGGCGTTACAAACATCTGCACAAACGCATAATACCCTCCCCACTATGGTGGTGTAGGGTATAAATAGCGTGGGTAAAAATAGGTCTTGTTGAGTACATAAAAATTGTGTAAACTAATTTCAAAAATACCCTCAAATTCAGAAGTTATTCCAAAAAAACGTTTTAGTGATGTTCACCAACTTAACGACCATTAACTCAGTCAGTTTTTGTCTGATTTTAATTTAATGTGAGAGTTGCTTCAAAATAACTCAAAATGCTCCAGAAACGGCGTTATGGGGGCTTAAAGTAGGGTACTTTCGACATGTAAAATTTTTAAGCACATGCCAGTTTTTTGTTTCCAATCCAATTACAAAGATTTTTATATTTTTGGAAAGCGCCATATTTTTGAAGGACGGAGTTTTAAAGTGGAATATTTTTGAATCTAATTGAGATATGGATAAAAATGGTATTTTTACAATTTTGCACATAGGGTCCACATTTTCTTCGGGGCTGGGAAAATACTTTGGGGATAACTAGGAAACACATCAGGGTTTCCAAAGTTGCTTTTCGCATTCAGATCCCAATTTCGAAGTGCGTAGGGCGACATATTCGAAAAATAGGACATGTTTTTTATACCAAAAGGTTCTCTTTAAAGATGAGAATTTGTTTTAATATGTAAGGTAATATTTAAATAAATATTAAATCAGTCGATTTAAAAAACATAAAAAAATAAAAGTTGAAAAAAAGTAAATATTTTACTTTTTCGTAGTGGAAATTTTTTTCTTCATGCCAAAAGCTATCAAAAATCGATGGCACAATATCAATTGCTAAATCGACCCACCCTAATATACATATTTACATACATGTGTATGTATGTAAGTAAAGAAAGTATTAAAAGTAATACATTAAAATTAAATACTAAAAACACTGTCACTTTATTTCATTTTTGAGCTTACGGATTTGGCCAATTCCAAACCTTTAGAGATCTGTAAACAATTTTGAAAATCTATACAAGATTCCTCTAAATTTGATCGTATTAATATTTTAGCTCTAATCAGGTCCAATTACAATCGGAAAAACTGTTTCACGTAAACATACAACTTTTCAAAAATTCTCGAATTCATTCCTTTCCCCTTTGGTAAACAAAATTGAACCATATCATTTGAAAAATCTATTGGTATTTGTTTATAAGCTTCACGAAGGCAGCAGTAATCTATACACTGTTCATCGTTATCTATTTCTTCAGATATTTCAAGCTTTTTTAAATCTTCCAAGAAAATAGGACATTTTATAAATTTAAAAATGCTATTTTTTAAAAAAGAGGAAAGTCGTAACGATTTTCTAAATAGCTAACGACTGTTTTTAAAAATACTTCTAATTCCGTATTCATATGTACAGTCATTATATCGTGCAACTCTAAAACTGTACAAGAGTTATTCTCAAGAGCTGTAATTTCTTGCATTATGATTTGCATAAAATATAAATATGCTTCTAATAATCCTTCACGTTTACATTCTTCTTCATTGGCATCATAATCAGAAATTCCATATGACACTTGTTTCCATAAAACTTTGTGTCATTCATTTTGTTTCTTTCTTCAAAGAATATATACACTTTTTTACTTAAGGTAATAACTAATTAGAGTAAGTAAATTTTCATTTATGGATATCATTGTCGAAAATTTATTTTAGCTGGACAAATTCAGTTTTAGCTTGAAACTAGACAGGCATCAAAAAAGCTGGACAATCCAGCCAAGTCCAACCCGGCTGGCAACCCTAGCTGGACAGTTGAGGAACTAATTGCAACAATTTCAAAATTTTATCGTTGGATTTTGCACTGTTTAAAATGACGAATTGCGTCTTTTCTTTTCTCAACTGAAGTTTGTTTTCCCATTTTAAAATTTAATATCTTTTCAACTTATTTTTATTAAAATTCTTTAAAAATTACCTTAGCTTAGCGCCTAAACAGAAAAAAATGCTTTGCACCGTTATTACACTATCAGAGAATGTATAAAATATACTGCATCATTTAAGCTGTGAGTTTATTTTAACGAGAAAATTATTTTTTTTCATTAATATTTCTTCAATTAGATTGGTTTTTGTTATGTTTTCTTCCTCAGCATTATAACAGGACATATACATTACAGTTTATATAAAATTTGATTAATATATTGAATGAACATTGAATAATTTTCGATTTTCTAAAATAATTTTACCTGCATCAAATAAGCTGTGAGTCACTGTACATACATTTTGTTTTCCTAATTTTTTGAATTTTACATTTACATTCATTCAAAAATATTTTCATTTATTTTCATTTAAAACTTTTTTTTAAATATTTCTTATGGTACGAAAAAAAGTTATATTTTAAAACAAAATCGTCTTTAACAAAAATTAACTTTAAAATTTCTTTCATGGTTAGGGTGAAATATTTTGTTTTATAAAAAATATGATTTTTGTAAATTTTATCAGAAGTAAATGATGATTACTCGCAAACTATTATTGATAATAATTTTTTATGTTGGTAGGGTAATAGTAGAGTATTCATTCGAGTAATGATCGTTCGATTAATCGAATAATTTCTTACGAATAATTAATTATTCGAACAATCTAAAAATTAGCATTTTCGAATAGCGAATAATTCGAACAATTTTATGTAGAACAATCAAATAAAAGGAATAAATGTACAATCCTTTCTTAATTCCAAATTTAAATAAGTAATAAATTGTATTGTCTCTGAAATTCGATAAATAACTAAAGATAAAGGGAGTCTTTCGATCACTGTAGATGAGTGGTTCGGTAGCTCCATCTATAAATATATGAATAGTACTGCAAGAAGTTACAATTCTAAAAACAATTCTTTCAAAATGTTTAATTTAGGACTTGAACCAGTGAAAAAAAGGAACGGAATAACATATTTAATATTTACTAAACAAAGGCTTAATGATTTTAGAATTGATTTCGAAACAGAAATTTTAGCGTCTAAACATGAACATATCGAGCCCTTAGCGCCAAATTATCGTAAGCAACATTTTTAAAATTTTTGTTTTATTGCAGAAATTAAAATTTTATGGACCGACTGATGTTTTAGCATTCTCAGAATATCAAAACTGTTAATAACATCAAAAATATAGGGGGTAAGATTTTATCGTAAATCAATGTTTATATTTTACAGTAAACAAATTTTATCGTAAGTGATACACAGTGGTATAGAAAAAAAAGAGGGAAATAAATCTGTAACTTCTAAATGTTTAGATTGGTTTGAATGAAATTTGCAAAGAAGAAGTGTTGTTGAGTTTAAGTTTTGAACGTGGACCTCAAGGGCCCACCAGGAGCGCGACCAAGGGTCCACAAAGTAGGACACCTCGGGTATGTTACATTTTTAAAACGATATTATTTCTTGGTTTGAGTTCCGATTTCAAAAAAATTACACATATAAAATCTTTTCATCGAGCGCTACAAAAGACCTAGTCGTAGCTATCAATTACCTCTTATAGCTTAGAAGATATTCGCTTTTGAAAATTAAATGTTCAATATTTTTACCCAACCTACTCCAGTTTTTTGATAACAGTGTATCCAACTATTTTCCGATTTTCTCCAGTTTTTCTTCATTGAACTAACATCATATGTATGTGTCAAATAAAAAAAGAACTGTTTAAAAATAATGACTTTAAGTCCAAAGTTATATGCATTTTTTTCGCTAATTTTTTGGGAAAAAATAACTGTTTTTCTTTTTAAGTTATCGCAAAAAATTTCTAAGTATAAGGAATTTCTACTTTCTGAAAGCTAAGTTTTCATAAAATATTTCAAAGGAAAACCATTTTCAAAATTGTCGTTACCGAGGAGACCAGGTCCTTTCAAAAAACACATATTTTTTATGTAAAATAAAACTTTAGGGCAAAAATTCTAAAGTCGCGTATCCGATATCAATTTTGTAAAGGATCCGGTAAACCCCGACCCTGGTATGGATATTATTGGAATTTTTCAACACTTTTTTGGGAATTGCGGGATTGCTGATAACAAATTTCAAAATTCGTTTTTATTTATCCATTTTAAATAGAAAAATCTATATAACTGTGAAATTTCATTAAAAACTATTTATAAATAAAAATTTAATTTCAATTCGAAAAATTTTTATCTAAGCAAAAATTCAATAAAAAACATTGTCATCTTTTTTTATAAAGTATTCCATGAATTTTTAATTGTCAAAACTTATCAATATTTTTGAAAAATAGACAAATAGCTTGAACGAAATTAATTATATCGCATCATAACATTTTTAATTCTATCTATAAATTTCAAAATAATCAAAAAACACCTTCTCCTGTAAAATTTGTATTTTGTAAAGGCATCTCTATGTAGATGATGTAGATGTAATTGAATTTCATATCAATAACATTAATAAAAATATTTGTATGGGTATTATAGAGATTCTCGGAAGTGAACTATTGTCAAATATAGACCGATTTTTCGATCGATATTGATATTTTTTAGCTATTTCTGTAGATTGTATTTTACGAAAGTGGTTCTTATATGGGAGCTATGACCAAATATAAGCCGATCTTCATAAGATTCGGTACAACAATTTTTATAAAAACGAGAATATTATTACAAGGAATTATGAGTATTTCAGAAGTTTTCGGAAGTGGACCATATATAGGTGCTATCAGTAGTATGATTTTTGGATACAAATTATTTATCTGTAAATAATTTAATTTTTTTTAAAGAGGTCTTTATATGAGAGCTATAGGCCAATCTCCATATAATTTGGGATTAGTTGTGCCAAATTTCGACCGGATGCAGGTATTTAAGAAATAAGAAATTTATGAGTATTTAAATGATTTTCGCAAATAGACCTTATATGAGAGATTAGTCTGTTATTCACAAAATCATATAGTTTAATTTATGGAAACAAATTACTGATCTGCGTAAAATATTAATTCAATATCAATAGTTGTTATGTATTTATGAAGGTTAATGCATTTTTCAAAATGTGGTCCATATATGGGATCTATGACCAAGTACAGTTAAGAGATTTATGCGTATTTGAGTGATTTTGTGAAGAGTACTTTAGATGGTATCAAAATGTTTCAGGTTGTTTTACATTTCGGTGCATAACTCTGTTTCAACTACTTTGATTTTGCTAACTTTCAGTACCATGTATTTTGGACGTGAGTGTTTTACACGGACTCAAACGATTTCGAATTTCATAAGGATCTTTGTACATTTGAAATTTTGACATAATAAACATATTTTTGTCATTTATAAATACATTTAGATATTCATCAATTTTATATAAACATGCTGTTAACTCCACCTTATTCGTTTTCGATATAATGACTTGAAACAGGTCATAGTGGCAGCAATCTATATGAGAGCAATGAAAGTAGTTGTTAGACGGGTTCCAAAATCGTTCACTGAGCCTACACTGCAGTTGTTCGTCTGATACTTCTGCAGTCGTTACTTTTAGGTGAACTTTTCTGAATATTTAAAACTGCCACTAGAGAAGGTGACAGTAAACTTTATAATTGACTGGAAACAACTATTGTAATTATTATATTCGATGTACTGATAGTTAATCATTATTTCTCTAAAGTTATACACTAATATATCTGATACAGTCCCGTAATACATCGTGGGTGAAAATAAAGGTGGTAATATATTCCATAGTAACTAGTAATGACCCTAGGATGAGCGAATACACTTAAGTATAAATCTACTCCCACTAGAAGGTATTAACTCAATAATTGATTGACAGCACCTGCTGCTATTCTGTAATTCTGAATAGAGAATGTTCAGAATGGATGGTATTATAAAACACTGATAGTTTTCTGGTATGCTTCATGTAAATATTCTGGCAATTCAGGAAGAACAAACATTTCGTGTCTATAACTCATCTCTTAAAAATAAAGGTGTTGCATTTACATACGAATTATTTTTGGTTTCGGTGCAATTTTAAGTCGAATTAAAAAAGTGAATTTCTTCTCTCTTGCGAACAAAAAGACTTAAGGTACCCTTTCGCCTAAAAAACAGCAAAAATCTACTATTTTTTATTTTATAAACTGAAAATCTTTTATTTTTGGATCTATAATTGATATTGCCCTGAAATCTTTTGTATATTATTATAATTTAGTTGTTTAACTAACATTTTAGGGTCAATTTTAATAATTTAAAGTCGAATACTCCTTTTCAACGCCCACGTCAAATTTTTTCCTGTTCGGACCAGCCGTTTGGAAATGCCAGATTTATTTCCAAAAAAGTTTGATTATGCCCCACTGTGCAATGGGGCATATTAATATTTATCTCATTTATTGCCTTAAATATTCAAAATAAAGTTATCATAGACAATAGACATAGAGCGGAAACTCTCCTATGTGAGAACAAAAACAACATTCGTATGTGTGATTATTTTGAGTAATTTTTTTGTTTGAGTTTTTTTTTCTTGTTTCCGCTCTATGTTTCTCTATGATTATTATATTCAAATAATCAATATTTTGGAACAATATTATTTTTTTATACATTTCAATATAGTAAATAAGTAATACGCTCCACTCCATTCCGGTCAATGAAATAATATTTTTTTAAGTTTCATTCACAGACGGAGGAAAAATGGTCAAAAATATTCAAACTACACTACTACACATAAATTATTGAGGCTGCACTAAAATGGATTTATGTAATTTATTTAATAAGCCCCATTTACTAATTTAAACTAACCAACCTATTTAGCATTTATTTTGCCTTCGTCCCACTGTACACTTTTGCTGCTTTTGTTCTATCTGTTTCATAATTCATAATATCTATTTAATAACAAATCCCAATACAACGTAAATTATATTGTGAAATACTTTGCTATGATTATTCTTAATTATTATTTAAATCATCTTTGCAATTTGCATAAACAGTGTAATTTTCCTATAAAGCATCTGTTTTTAATTATAGTTTATGCTTATTGATTCGTAAGAATAATTAATGATTAACTGATTTAAATAGATAATTATTGTGATTTTTATTATTTGTAATTTTAAGATTATGTTAAATAATTAATCTCGATAAATTTATTATCGATCTACCTATCTGTTTTCTTCATTACAAAGAAATTATTAACTGGTTGTAATAATAAGGTATTACATTTTTATTATTAAACAAATCAATCACTTTCGAAGGCATAGTAATCGTGTGATTATGTCAGTTTTTTTAATTAGAGGTATTACATTTCTTTTCTAATTTAATATGTAAAAAATAAGTAACCATTTTACAATTATCCATAGATATATAAAAACTAAACGTATTAGATATATAAATTATGTAAAATGATTAAATGTAAAATGATGATTTTTTCTGGGAATAATGATTGTCGTTTAAATATTTTTTTGAATAATGAAAGAATTGAGTTAGTTGATGTTCATAAGTCACTTGGATTTTATTTAGATAATAAATTGAGCTTCGATCGACATATAAATTTTGTGGTCTCACGAGTGTCTTTCACTTTGCGTAGATTATACAGTGTTTCAACTTACTTACCATTGGCGATCAGACGCAGAGTGGGAATGGCTTTATGTTATCCCTTATTTCTGTATGGATTAGAAATGTTTAGCTGTACATCACGTGATAATATAAATATTCTAAAGTTGTGTTTTAATAGGGTTATCAGATATATATACAGGCTCGGAGTAAGAGAGCACGTTTCTGGACATAGATTAGATTTACTAGGCTATGATTTTGAAGACTTCATTAGTTCCAGACAAATGATTTTGTTTTACAGGATCAAGAAGTATAACTCTCCTCCCTATCTAGCTGATAAATTTGATTTCGGTACTTCAAATAGGACTCATTCAGTAATATATCCAACATTTTCATCATTAGCTATGAACAGATCATTTCTAATGAAAGTAGCTAGGCTTTGGAATTCAGTAATTCCATATTCAGAAAGAAAGTTTACGCATAAGGTGACACATTTTGCTAATATTTTTAAAATGCATCTATAAGTATAAAATTTTATTGCTGATGACTAAATCATTTTTTTTTCTCTTGTTTTAAAACCAAATTTTGAATATTGTATTTTTAACAGTTGTGTTTGTACAAATATTTTTGGGGGGTTAATTTTGTAAAATGTAAAGGCGTATTAAAACATAAATTTATATATAAAATTAAAATTAATTATAATGTCATATTATAAGATTTATCTGCAGTTAATTGGCCTTATAGGCTTACGACTGACATTGAAATAAATAAATAAAAATAAAAATAAAAAATTAGCTAAAGTTACATCTAGTTTTGGATAATATAAGTAATTTACAATAAAATACAGGAACCTGCTGCTACTCCTTCCAAACACAGATATTTATTTGTTGTTTTTTTTTCTTAGTTTTTTAGATTTTTTTTTTAAATTCCATCTTCATTTATGATGGTCTTCAACAATCATCGCTGAAAAATGCCACTCACCTCCTTTAGATTATATTTTACGGATAATGAAAAATAATATTTTAACAAACATTCCTTTCGGCGCTATCAATCACTGAGTGCGTATAAAAATAAGTTTTAAAACGTCATATTAAGTTCGATCAACAACGAATATCTCATGCTCTACATTAATCTTTCAACATTTAAAGGACTCATTTTTATACCTTCTCTTCCTATAATATTTATTATCTTATGTTTTATTTGAATTCATAACAAATACTATTTATTGCGTTATATCCTCATGAAAAGTCATAAATAATTTTAAACTTTATTATTGTCAATAATGATGATAAATTAATTTTGATTAAATTTCCAGCACGTACAAAAAATTTAATTATTTGGATTATAATGTTCTGAAATAATTGTGAAAGCACTGAAATAATTGCATGTTTCCAAAATTTAATAGTGTTAGTTCTGAATTTCATGTATTTCAATGATTCTGATATTGAAGGTCATTAACATATCGATGAGAAAAGATTGACAGTTAAAGATTATAAGTCCGTAGTTGCGATTTTTAAATTGCTCACAACTTCATAAAAAGCGCTACAATTGTTCGTAGTGTGTAGAGACTAATATTCCTTAGAAACATCTCATATCACACGATTGTATATCTTGAAGCGTGTCCCGTCCTTCATGCGATGGGCTATGAGTAGACACGATCATCAACATACCAAAGAAAGTACAATTGATGAAATGGAAATATCAGACACTCTGCTCCACAATATTCGTAACATATAGGCGCGCTTCCAGTCTAAGAAATTTTACCTAAACCAAATTAACCATCTTCAAACAATCGAAAATCAATCTAATTGTAATAGGTTGTTAACATTGAGCTATCTAGAATGCATATCCGTTGTACAAACTGTATCCAATCAATATTAAGGTGTCCCATTCCGTTTAACCTGTTCATCGTCACCACACTGACAATTGACACAGCAGAGTTTAGAGATTTCGCAAAGAACTCGTACACTTGAATTATACAGATGATATCTTCTTAATATCTCACAGATTCGAATATATGCTGTCGAAACTGGATGATAGATAGATCTATGCAACAATAGTGAGATCAATAATGGGCATATATAATACAAGCTCCCTAATCAAACTTGGGTTTCAAAGGATAATGTGATAAGCCGAATTAAAAAAACCCATACTGTATTGAATATCGATAAGATAAATACTAAGGACTGAGATCGATAAAACCTTAACACACTTTTTCATTAAATACTAAAATTGTTAAATATTTTCAACAAAACCCAATTTGGTCCTACAAAAAGTTGCTTAAACAATGAAAGGTCTGCCATCAAACTGATTACAATGTTATTAAACAGTATCGAGAGAACTTGTCCGTTAATAGAAAACCTGGTTCATGTAGAAGGAATGGTCCACTTGATAAAACAGCTCCCAATACATCCGGTAGGAAAGCAGTCCGGTTAGCGCAGTACTCGGACTATTTGCTACAAAAAGTTAAAGCTATTGCAGGTTTAAAAACATACAAGGCTCAAAAAGTTCCCGACAGGCACTCTGCTAAAAATGTAGAGGCCAAAGACAGAGCACGGAAATTGAAGTAAAATTTTATAAAAAACAAGTAAGAGCTATATCCGGCTGTGCCGAAACTTATATACCCTTCACCAAATTTGTCCATTTTAAATAGCAACCGAGCCGATATATTGATATATGAATCATGTATATAAGTTATTTCGGGTACTACTGAAAATGGATTTCAACATACAGATGGACAGACGGACATGGCTATATCGATTTCGCTATCTATAACGATTCAGAATATATATACTTTGTGGGGTCGCAAATGAAAAATGTAGAAATTACAAACGGTATGACAAACTCATGGCGAAGGGTATAAAAATATACCTGCAGCATAATGGAAGACGAAGGTATGGACAATTTTTTCGCATCTTCCGGGTCAATATATTTATGTTGCTGATGATCAAGGGAATGACGTGGAAGAGTTTAGTTTAAGAGAAATCGCACCCCAAAAAATAAGGCCCAATCACGCCGCACAGTGCTTTGTTCAATGGACAAAAATCAAAACCAAGATAATGTCTTTGATGTTAATGAGATTTATATTTTCCAATAGACAACTAAATAACTCATTCGTGTAAAAAAGACGTTTTTATAAATATCTCTTTTTGTCGTCACTAGAGGTCGCTAAAGTTAGTACATTTGCAACATAAATTTTATGGAGAAAAATAAATTTTTTTTAAGGTTAACTAAAATCATTGTTAAAAGTTCGTTTTAAAAGATATAAACTCGCGCAATTTTTAATAATTAACATTTTTTTATTGTAATCCTGAAATTCTAAAACTTTGTTGGAATATTAGTAAAATATATGTTGATATATTTTGATTATGTTTTACTATAGAATAGCCTTAAGTATTATCTATAAGAAAATGTAATCATTAGTTGTCCTTTCGTATTAAAACTATTAAAATTTTGTTTTTGTTTAAATGTATAAATTATCATTTCGTAAATTTTCAATTTGGGGAAATAGCTCCAGATTTTTGGTTTTTTACAAAATAATACCGTTTTTTCTTTTAAATAACTAAGAAATATTGCGTTATTTAACAAGAGTAGTTTAATGGCATAAAGTGTATTAATATGTCTTTATTTGGTTCTTGATGTTGTATGTTTTTTTGCTGAATTTTAATTTTTCTTTAATTTTATCTAATGCCTATCTCTTATTTATTATAATGTGAAATCATTATTTGTCCGTTTTGACAAGAGCTTTAAAAAATATTTGTTTTTGATGGCACCCATAAATAATACATTTTTACCGTAAATGTAAATAACTCAATAATTGAATATAACCTACATATTCTTAGGTTGAGATATTAATATGAGCTTCTGCTGATATTATGAACACTTAGGCTATCCATAAGGCTATAAACATTTGAAAATATCCGTCCATCAGTCCTTCCGAATTTAGAAAATATATACAATATTTCAGTATTTTTTTTAAAAAGGATATATGGCAGTTATGTAAATCCTTGCTAGAATTGAAATGTTAAAAACTAAATTAATCTGATATTATAAGAGAATAATAATTTCTTAAAATGAATAATCTTATTCAGGTTTATAAGTTTTTTTAAGGAAAAGGATGAATGGCAGCCACCCGAATCCTTGCTGCGATTGTAATAAAAATTTTCACAAACAACAATAACTTTATTAAAACGATTATAAACAAATTGGTTCCAAAATAAGAAACGATGTTTACGATTTTTTTTAAAAAATAATTAGATGTTAATCAGGATATTGAAATCTTGATGGCTTGGAATTATGAATATCCTTCCGATAAAATTTTCATAACTTTGCATCTGATATTATAAGAGAACAATAATTTCTGAAAATGAATAATCTTATTCAGGTTTGTAGGTTTTTTAAGGAAAAGGATGTATGGCAGCCACCCGAATCCGTGCTGCGATTGTAATATAAATTTTCACAAACAACAATAACTTTAATAAAATGATTATAACCAAATTTTAAAATGTTAGGAGTATAACAGTGAATTTTATTCAAAATTATATGTTCAGGATATATGGGAGGTACCCGTGTCCTTTCACGGATTTTTTCCACTAATTTTTATTCGTCTGCAATAACTCCTTCTATTTTTGTCCATTGCCTATATGAAAACAAAGCACTGTGCGCCGCCTTACCAAAATCAGCATCCGACAGCTCGTTGTAGGTGCATTTGTTTCTCATGGATTACATGAGGATTTTCTGAAACCAAAATTCGACAATTTTGTGTATTCACGAAGCCATTGAGATAGACATTCGCTCCTTGGGAGAAGATGACTTTTCTCAAAAAATTGGCTTTGACTTCACTTTGCTCCATTAGTCATTGAACGAATTGCGGTAAATAAATAGTTAATTTCTATATTTCAGGAGGCACCAACATAAACGACCAATTTGGTAGGCAATCAGCCGTACTTCAAGTTTCATCGCAGCTCTCCATGGAAATGTGCAGGATACCTCGAGGCAAGTAAGGTCATCTTCGTCAACGACGGACCCTATAGATCAATGATAACCAATTCTTCTAAACCAGAATTGAACGTTTGAAATTGAACGTGGATGTGAAATTGTCCGATTTTCTCAAAGTCAACATCTTGGTTAAATGGTAAATGAAATAGGTATTCAAGAGTAAGGAAGATTGAAGAGGATGTTAATTCTACAGTAAGCACAATTGTATACTAGGATACATATTTTAGCATACAAACGATAGGATAAATTTAATATGCCACATCTTATGTAATCAATAATACTAACAATGTATATAAACCACATTGCCGTCTCACATTTTCCAGGTTGCGTATGTATATTGTACATATGTAAATATTCGCAATATTTGAGTACATACATATAATAAATATTGTAAAAACCCCGGCAAAATTAAATTTAAAATAAACCACATCATAACGCTTTTAATCCGCATGCTCGTACATACTTGAACGAGTACTCAACTACTGACACAGTGGTAAGTATGAAAATAACAACAGTTTTAGGCCAAAGGCGATTATACCCAGATCAGTTTCACCTACATCAATGTAAAATTAACAACAACAACAGTAACAATAGCTAAAATCTCATAAAAAATTAACAACAACCACTGCTGCTACGATGAGTAGAGTTAAATCTGAATAATAAAAGTGAGCAAAAAATAAAGAAATATTTTGATACATCTCCAAAATATATAAAATATTACCATAAAGTGCGCCAAAAAAACAGTAACAACAACATGAACAGATTTTCTATATTGGAGCCTTAATAACTTGGAAATCAATCAACTCTTATATCATCATCTCCAGCTTCAACAACTAGTGTACCAGCACCACCACCAGCACCTACTACTACTACACTATGTCTAAGCCTAAGTAGATCCATATAATAACAGCAACATCAACAAAACCATAGAAATAGCGGTTATATTAAACTTTGGCAGTAATAATTCAATGAGTTTTATAGTTGAGGATGAAACTTTAAAGAGTAAAATGTTTGAAAATTTAATTTAAAAGATTAATGCAAAGGTTCATGATTTGTATACTGAAGGTTTTTGTTGTCGCCTCGTTGTTTTGCTTTAGTAAGGCTGCTAATATCAGCTTATATTGATTTCTATAGTTCCAAGTTTGAACAAAGGGCCGTAACGAAATTTTTCCATCGGGATCTGTTCTGTGTCTTAGTCTTATCCCAGACCAGATTTTTCCTGTTTCGCTAATTTCCGATCCTAGTTGCCTTCTCCAAGTGTTAGCGGGACTAGCTCCTCTTCAGCTACCTTGAGAGTTCCAGTCAATTGCCATCTTTGAGGTGTCTGTTGGAAACTACGTTCGGCCAAAATAGTTACAATATTTTTCGCAAGCAGCTTTTAATAAATACTTGCAGGGATTGTATGTCGCTTGCAGTAGAGCTCCTGGACTCCATATAGCAGGGAGGAGCGAACATTTGAGGAGAAAAAGCGGAGCTTAGTTTTAATATGTATTTGTGGTGACTTCAATACTCTTTGTAATGTACGAAATGACTGTTTGGTTTTTCGTATGCGATATGCAATATCATCAGGTAAGCCGCCTATGGTGGATATGCTATTTCCTAAGTAGCAAAACTATTGCACAAGCTTGAGCTTTATGTTGTTGACCTTGAATTTTGAGAGATTAATTGTATTTATACGTAGAACCTTAGTTTTTTTTCGAAGTTAATATGAAGGCCAACACCAGATGCCAGCTTTATCTGATAAAGTTTAGCTGATATGTCAGTAAAGTTATGTGCGAGCAGGCAAATATCATCATCGTAATCAAGATCTTCCAGTCGACCCTTCATACCCCATGTAATGGCTTTTCTAATGCAGGTTTGATTGCTGCATAATTGAGACCAATATAATATTGAATAACAGCGGAAATAGGATACATCCCTATCGTACCCCACCAATCGAATTGCCTAACATGCATTCATGCTTAGCTTGTTGAGTTACCATACAGAGCTCTGATATGGTCGATTAGCTTAGGTGGAATTCCCTTGCAATTCCCGAAGTGCGTGCCAAATTACCTGATGGTGGATAGTATCAAATGATTTGGCAAAGTCGATAAATATCACACATAGTGGAGACCGCAATTCCACCAACTGCTACACTATAATCCATAGGCTATTTATATGATCGGTGCAAGATCAGTGTGGTCTGAAACCAGCTTACAAAGATCTGCTGAAATTGATGATAACAGTCCAGCGTGGATTATATTTGTTAGCATCTTCTAGTCATGGTTAAAAGAGTTATACCCCGCCAGTTTTTTTATTCCGTTAAGTCTCCTTTCTAGGGTAGTTTAATTATGACCCCTTAACTTAGTTCAGATGGAAGAGAGTGGGATGTCCAAAAGTCTTTGATAATAGGTCTAATTATTTCAGCGCTCTAAGAGATAGATCGGCCTTAAGCAGTTCAGGATTGATATTGTCAATGCCTGGTGCCTTACTATTCGTCTGTGCACATATAGCAGTGGCAATCTTGATTTCATCTGGGCTAATTGAACTCCTGTGTTAACTGAGTTGAGGTGTCGTACAGTGAAATTGACAGTATGCCGGCATAACAGTCGGGACATATTGCCAGTTGTCAATCCACGGATGAGACGGGCATTTCCTGATATTTGCTTTGCAATTTTGTACAAATCTTTACTTCAATGTGTATCGGCAGCTGCCTGGGCTTCTGTGACCATATTTTCCATCCAAACCAGCTTCTCTCTCCGCGATCTTCGTTTTTCCAGGCGATCTAAACTGGTAGACTGGGCCTGTAGGCTAGACTAAGAAGCTCTTGTCCGGACAACGCTAATGTTACCTTTAAGTTGTCTTCTATCTTCAATAAGTTGCAAAGTAGCGTCTGAGATCCACACTTTATGTTTCGGTTGAGAATGCCCAAGATGTTGTTTAGCACTATCTGTGAAAATGCATTTTATAGCAGTCCATTGACCTCTCTTGCTGTTCATGCTAAATTCATAGCGATTCATTAAGGAGCCTACTTAAATTTCGTCTTGGCTGTGACTGAGTTGTTTATCGCCAGTTATCCTCAATCGTATCTCTCCTATAAGTAGATGGTGGTCTGAGGCCCCGTCTGTACCACGACTATTGCACACCACGTCACTTCTTGCTTATCGTAATGTGGTAATTTTGGGTTTCTTTTCTGTGGTCGGAGAATACCCAGGTTCTTTATGCACATCTCTGTGAGGAAAGATAGTGCCACCGATAGTAAGACCATTGCTCGCATACATTCCAGTAAATAATTCGCCGTTCTCGTTGATTTGCCCCAGTAAATGAGTTCCCATAACTGACTCTATACGTGAGTTAACTGGGTCCATCTGTGCGTTGCAACCACCGGTAAGATGTAAAATGTGACCACTAGGAGTGTAACTTATTATCTTTTCCAGGAGGCTGTAAGCGTCTTCCTTGTCGTTGGGGTTTGAGTCTTCAGTGGGTGCATACCATTGAATGCATGTGATGTTACGTACCCGGGTGTGAAGGCGCATGGATATAAGCCTATAAGAATGAGGCTTCCATGCCATTAGAGCACAATTGGCCTCTCTTGAAAGAAGAAAACCTACACAGCTCGTTCAAGGGAGTCAACTTGGCTTGCCAGTAGACTCCGTTATCCTGATTGTGATTATCGCCTGATTGTGCAATAATCAGGCCATCTTATTTCACATAAACAGAGAAAGAGAAGGTTATAGTTCATGAACTCCTTTCATACTTGGGCCGATATTGATGGTTCAAGAATCGTTCTAATATTTTGGATCATTTTGGTTTCATTGGTTGTGGTTTCTGTAATACGGAGAGTTTAAGATGAACCGATGATTAGCCGATCGCATCCGATTATGGTAGCGGGATTGCCGATTGGAGCCTTCAGACATGCATTCGATATTTATCCTCTGTATAGTCTTAGAAGAGATTTTTCCAGTTTCAACTCTTAGAAAAAATCAAAAGCTTCCCTGATTAACTAACTCCCCTAGAATTAATTCCTTTAGTTTCCCTACAAATTACTATACTCATCATAGCTTATCATAATTTTCAAGCCGTTTTAACTCATCATCAAGTCATCACCATCAAATGATGCCGCATTTGCGTGTCAGTTTACATTAACATACATACAAATTTTTACAAACATTTAAACATACCTACACGTACCTAAATACTACACCACATCCAGTTTAGACATAGCAAATATTTATTCATAAACAGACATATTTCATTCTCCATTTTAAAGTTCCTACATCAGCATCGGTGGTGTGTACAGACAATTTTATTTATACAAAAAATACTCCCAACTTTAATATCAATTGTTGTGAAAATATTAATAGTTTATCGTTAATTTCGCAAGCCAAATAGCTATAAGCAAAACTCATTGTTGTTAAAAAATATTTGTGTTAAATGTATCTTGCAAATGTGTGTGTGTGGTCTTCTGGTCTTTTATTTTTATTATAAATAATAATAAAAATTTCTTTTGATATTAGAAAAACCACTGCACACAATTTTATTGAGGTTGAAAGGTTATAAAATGATATATGATGGTTAATATTTATGATCAATCAAGTTTTTTTTTATTATATTTTGAACTGAATTTGATTTATAACTATTTCTTTAGAAAATTATATTTTACAACCACTAAAAATTACACACACAAAATGGCAAAGCAGATAAAGGTGGTTTTTTTATTTAAAAGGTTAACATTTACTTTTTTCAAAAAATCACTTGCTGTTAAAAGAAAATAATTTTTCGGTGACTTTCATTAAGCAGATGATAGTGTATCAGCCTAACTACGAAAGCCTTAAAGTTGAATTTAAGTTTCCGTACCATAAAACAAATTTCAATATGAAATTTTTAAAAACCATCATTCGTAATAATTTTTGAACTATCTACCGTTTCCCTTAATACATTTTTTTCGAATTACCAAGATATTTCTACACACCGATATTCATGCTTCACCGTTCAGTAATATTCGATATATTTTCAACATAAGAATGAATAAATCGTCATCTTGCTCTTTTAACAACTTTTCTGGAGAGCGATTGCGATAACATTGGAATTCGCAAAATCGTATGTTTAGTTTAGGAGATATTTTCCACTTAAGAATGAATAATTCATCATCACGTCTGTAAAACTTTTCTGGAGAGCAAAGAAATAAGTAATTTTCTACACGATACAAAGTAAATACATATATTGAATGATTATAATCATTCAATATGTCTCTCTTTCAGGAGTAAATACTGTTTAATTAAAGACTAATTTACCACGTAAAAAACATAACGCACACAAGTTATATATCAGTGGTTAGAGGATTTTGTCTACTTTTCATGTATATAACTTTTGCCAATTAAAAAATTCATGGAATACTTTTTTGAAAAATATGACAAAAAATGGGTTTTATTGAATTTTAGCACAGATACAATTTTTTCAAATTGAAATTAAATTTTTATTTCAGAATAGTTTTTAATGAAATTTCACAGTTAAATAGATTTTTCTATTCAAAATGGAAAAATAAAAACAGATTTTGATTATCAGAAATCCTGCAATCCCCAAACTGTGTTGTAAAATCCCAAAAATGGGAATTTTTAGTTTTTTGGCTGTAATATCCATACCATACTTTACAAAATAATTAAAAACATATTGGGCCATCTAAAATCGGTTACCATATTTTAATATCGAATATGCTATTTGAGAATTTTTTCCCTAAAATTTAATTTTAGATACAAAATCGCCATTTTTTTAATGGACCTGATCCCCTCGGTTTCAATAATTTTAAATTTTTTTTTCATTTAAAATATTTGATTAATTGTTAGCTTTTCAAAAAGTATAAATTCCTTATACATCCTCTTAGAAATTCTTTGTGATAACTTAAAAGAAAAAAAGTACCTTTTCCCAAAAAATTAGCGAAAAATCACCATCTTAAATTTTTTTAAATTCAAATGCATATAACTTTCGATTTAGTCATTATTTTTAAACAATTCTATACATACATGTGGTGTTAGTCTAACAAAGAAAAATCGGGCTGTTATCGAAAAATTAAATTTTGAGTGAAAATTAAATTTTCAAAATTTTGACCCACCCTACTCAATGCGACAACGAGGTTAGGTAGTGCTTAACGAGGAGGTTATATGTATGTAATTTTTTGAAATCGGAACACAAACGAAGAAATATGATCGTTTTAAAAATGTAACATACCCGAGGTGTCCTACTTTGAGGACACATTGATCGCTACGACGATGTTTGTAGTGCTCGGCGAGGAGGTTATAAGTATGTAATTTTTTGAAATCGCAACACAAACGAAGAAATAGGATCGTTTTAAAAATGTAACATACCCGAGGTGTCCTACTTTGAGGCCCCTGTTGGGCGTGACCATTATAGTGTCCCAAAAATTTTTTTTTTTTGGAATTTCGGAACGCATACTGTAATATACGATTATTAATTTTGTTACAATTTGCTTATGATGTTGTTACATATTTTTTTTTTGCTTATAAACATATGGATTTTAGCTGATAAAGTTGAAATTATTAATTTTGTTTTTGTTAAATTATTTTGATTATTTTGTTGAACATTTATTTCGCTTAAAAATAAGTTGTTAATATTTCTAAATATGTGTTTTAAATTTAACAGTGATATTTTAGCTCACACTGTTGTATTTAACACTGATCAACTAGTTAGCAGCTTTGAAAACTGCATTATCCACCTGACGCATAAGAACGCACTAAAACGCATAGAAACGCATACTCAAATCTGCGTTGATTTTAATATTTTTCCGAACACTTTCATAAACCAAAGCGTGGTTTGTCTTTATAAAAACTTGTTTCCTTCTTTTCTAACTCGAACTTCAATCCAGAAACATCTAAAATAAAGTTAAATAAAATTTTTTTAATTTTTGTTTAATATCCTTAAAGGGCATTAATTAACTACATCTTTTTATAATACAACTCAAATCGATAAATCCATTCAAGGTAATTTGCTAAAATAAATAAGTTTAAAACAGTTGATCATTAGCTAAATTATACATTTCATCAAATTTTATTAGTGATTGCTAAACGCCTTGAAAATTTTTCACACATTTATTGAATTCTGGAAGATTAAATTGTTGAACAGAATAAAACATCCAAAGAAAGGTAATATGTTCACATGTTAATTTAAATAAAATCTAATAAAATATTTTCCACAGGAACATTTTATAAACCCTAATATACAGTGGTGGACATATTGCCCAAGCCACCACTGTACCATTTTTTTATTGCAACCCAAAAATTTATCAAAACGAAATTGGCATATATGAGTTTTGTGTACTCAAATAGAAAAAAGAGGAAGAAAGAATAAAAAACACAAATCGTCATTAAGCAAAGATCAATTTCTACAACATCAGATTTATTTTGCAATAGTCCATAAATAGAGAAGTTCATAAAGAAATCCATGTGTTAAAACCAGAATTATTGTGAAGATCCAATTTCAAATAAAAACCAAAATCAAGAAAAGTGAGAATCATCAGATAAATTTATATTAAAATATTCCAACATTTCATGAAGAATAATATTGAATCCAAATGAATTTATCGTATTGGTCATAAATCAGTCTCCAAATCAAATCCATCTAAAACAAAATCAATTAAAATTATAAAATTATCAAGTAAGTGTTAAGTTTTTCAAATCATAGTTTGATTAAAAAAAAAAAAAAAACAATTTGGCAATAAATATCTTTAAATAACAACAAATATAAAAAATATGATTCAATTCTAAAATATAATAAATAAGTTAAAATTTCAACATCTTAAAATCTAAAATTCACTAAACTATGTTAAAACAAATACTATAAACTATTCTTAAACCTATTCAAAATTCTAAAAAGTTATAAATTAAAACAAAACATGATTTGGAAACCTTAACTAATATTGCACATTTATATCACAGCTCAAAAACATCATTATAATAAGTGTCTATTTAAGTAAATTAGTGTTAATCAACGTTATGGAAATAATTTGTACATGCAAAACAAAAATTTAACTTCCAACCTAATTTGTCTTAAGAAATCTGCAGCGGATTGTCGAGGCCTCAACATTCAGCAGCTCCAGATACCCTAAATTGGTGAGTGAATTTTATAATTTTCGGAATTTTTTTTTTATGTTTTGCATATATTTTAATTTAGAAAGTGAGAAAAAGTAACAACAACAATGATATTGCTATTCAATTAAAATTTTACTAAATAATATTCAATTAATACCGTCATTCGAGGGTTAGGTGTTACCTAAACATGCTTTTATTAAAGCAGTAAAATAATATATTTTGTTATTCTTTTTTGTGCGACCTTCTTCTTATTTTTTTCAACGATCTTTTTATTCTTAATGATCATTAAGCAATGCATTTATTGATCTTGTTTTTGTTACTTATTTACACTACAATATAAATATATTAGTACAGCCCTAAAGAATTTTATTAAATTTGTTTATATTGTTACACATTTATTAAATTATTTCTTTATTGTTATAAAATTTGTTCATTGTTTGAATAATTGAAATTTAATTGTTATTCTATATTGAAATATATTCCTGAACGGATTTTTAATGAATTATTAGGAATAAATATTTTAATTTTCAATAATAATATGCTTAGTAAATCTAAATTTTTTATATGAATAAAATGAGAAATTTAATTATGGAACTATAAATATTTTGTTGAAGTTTTCGTGATGTGAGAAAGTGTAAGAGTGTGAATAGAGTTAGGGATCTTATTCCAATTGGCCCAATAAGATCAATGGAAGGGTGGGTTAAGAGGCATTCCATCTCCATAACATCTGGGAGATCGGTCACACAGTTGTGGTCAAATTTATACACATTTAGGTTGAAAATATCGGGTCAATCTTTTATCATCCTTTGTTTTAAATCAACCTGATTTTACTTCATTTTGTTGTAGTTTAGGGAGTCTATAACAAATATTTGTGAATGTCGAATTTTAAGTAGGACATAGGACAACGCGAACAAGAACCCCGCCGCCCGACTGACCGCTAGTGGCATATCAATGGCTCCCGCTAGTTCGTTTGTTTTATCTAGTTTTTATTTTATTTTTTCCTATTTAACCTGAACACTTGATACTCAAAAGGGTTCTTATTTTTAGATTGTATTTTGATTCTGTGGAAGTATTCATGCTGTCCCCCAAGTATTCATATGTTCAGTCCATTGTACATTACATAAATTGGCGCCCAACGTGGGGCACGAAAGTGTTACGAAAATTTTAAATATTAAACCAAGTCACCTTTATTATATTATGCACTTTCTGCTCTAAACTTTTAAATTTCATTCTATTGAAAATGTTAAAATTTTGAATAAGTGTAGCTTACTTTTTGTCCAATACTTTTTATACTTTCTTCGGATTTTCAACATTTTGGCGAATGAAGACCGAATTGTTGACCAGAAAGATCCCTGAAAATACTTTGTATATAAGTAAACAGCGAATTCTAAAGTTTTAATATATTCTAAAAGAATTCCATAATTTTATTTAATTTAAAGTATATTTGTTTAGATATCATTATCCTGATATAATGTGGAATATATTAATTTAGCTGATATGCAATTTAATATCCCATAATATTAGTTTATGAAGTAGAAAAAGTAGCATAATGGTTTATAAATATATTTTGAATGAAAATATGAAGATGCAATTTCCATAGCCCAAACTTTTTCTTCTTTTATAAATTTGATCACACTATTTATCCACACTTACGAAAATCTCACACAGAAACGAAAACTTATATGATTTGTTGAAAACTTATATCTTGTTACATATTTTTTTGAACATAAAAAATCAAATAGAATTTGCAAAACTTTTTACTTAGATCTTTGGATTTTAAAATTACATTTTGTCTGAATAATCCAATTAATATTGCGATTTGTCCCATTAGTCCGTCTGCTTAAATTATTTTGAAATACGCTTTATTCTCCCTAGAAATTTTTCTCTTTTTTATTGTGACTTTTGATATTGTCTATTCCAAGTACTTAAAACTTGTCATACTTCAAAATGTCTTTAATGTATTCGCCACACAAAACACAGGACCAAGCTCAAGGTTTGGCAGTTGATCCTCCCGTTACGGAAAACATTTGTATTGGGTGTAATGAAATCATTACTGACACACAAGAGATCTTAATTATAAACACATGTAGTCATGAGTTTCATAGAAACTGCATTGAGAATACATTATCACAATCATCTGAATGTCCATATTGTAAAGCTAGTTGTGAATTAGCAGATCTTGTTGTTAAGAGACTAGATACTCAGCCACCTAAAAATAGTCCTAGACCTAAACAAGGTAAAACAGGCAAACCAAGAGGCGCAATGGCAAAAAAATATAATACTAGACATAATACTAGGAGTTTAGCTCAATATTTTACACAACAATCTTCTCAAGATATCAATAATTCTAACGCACATGTTCAATCAGATGAGATAACTTATAGTCCTCAGGCTGATCAGCAAGCTGATATCAGACCTCAAATTCCCCAGACCAATAATAATCAAAATTTTTCGAATAATATTGACTACGGTCAAATAAATCAAATGATTGAGAATACTATAACACGTTTGTTAGGAAATCTTAACCTTATTCCCAATCCTGCTAATCAGCAGCAAAATATTCCAACCCAGACAAGACCAACTCAAGTACCACCAACTGTTTCAGCAAATAACCAATATTTACAACCACCTCAATACAATATTTCGTCTGAACCTATTCGTATATCAGGAAATCAAATTGATTCTGGCTATCATCTAAAAGTTGATAAAATCACTGCGATAATCCAAAATTGGAATATCAAGTTTGATGGCTCCACTAATGGACTAACCGTAGAGGAATTCCTGTATAGAGTTAGGTCCCTTACTTCTGAAAATTTCAGTGGAAACTTTGGTATCATTTGCAAAAATCTTCCAATGCTTTTAACCGGTAAAGCTCGAGACTGGTACTGGAGGTACCACAAGCAAGTAGAAAAAATAGAATGGTCCGAGTTCTGCGCTGCGTTAAGGTACCAATACAAAGATTTTAGATCAAATTTTGATGTAAGAGAGGAAGTAAGAAATCGTAAAATGAAACAAAGTGAAACTTTTGAAACTTTCTATGAAAATATCTGTTCTATGCTCGATAGACTAGAAAACCCAATTCCCGAAACAGAACTGGTAGAAATTTTAACCAGGAATCTGAGACCAGACATTAGGCATGAACTTCTGTACGTTCCAATCTATTCTATTGCACACTTAAGAAAACTTGTGCAGATGAGAGAAAATCTTTTGTCAGATGATCATTTTAGACGTAATTTAGCATCAAAACCCATTCCAAGCTCATTTCCAAGACGTGCTGTTGCCGAGGTTGATTTTGACGAAAATAACCTTGAAAATTCTTCAAATTCTTTTGAAATTTCCGTCGACGCTATTCACAATCGACCAACTGTTCGCAAATGCTGGAATTGTGAAGAGCTGGGACACCACTGGGAAGACTGTCTCCAGGACAGAATCGTCTTCTGCTATGGTTGTGGTACAAAGGACGTATACAAGCCGCAGTGTCCTCGATGTTCTCTTAAAAGGTTATCTAATTCAAAAAACTAGAAAAAGTCAAAAATTTTACTCAATTTTCCAAAATACAAAACTCTCAGACTATACCTAATACTGATGAAAACATGAAAATACTACCCCATATTGAAAACAAAAATTCTCCTTTAAATCGTATTATTTATCCACACAAACCATATCATGAAAGACTTAAAAATTATCTTATTATTCGAAACAAAATTTTCAATTCTATTTCTTCATTGTCCGTTGTTCCCAAAAGGAAACCAAAAAGATCAACACTGCGCCTAAGACGATACTTTAAATTCCGCAAATTAGTTTCAAATTGTGTTATTTCTGCTATTATTAATAATGAAAATGACAAACGCTTTTATGCAAAAATAAAATTTCTAAATTTTGTAGAATATGGTTTACTCGACACAGGCGCGAATGTCTCGTGTATAGGTTCAAATTTAGCTGGTTATAATTTTTCTAATTTTCCAAATTTTCATCCCCTCAAAAGCCACGTCAAAACTGCTGATAGTAGGGTGCAAAAGACTACAGGCATGTTAGATGTTGATGTTATGTTTAAGGATCAAGTCCAAAAGATAAAATTTTTAATCGTTCCAACTATTTCGCAAAGAGTTATCTTAGGATTAGACTTTTGGAAGTCATTTAAATTAGCCGCAGACATTTTTGATTCTGCAATCGTGTCAATTCCGTCTGTCCGTTCGACTTTATACACAGATTTATCCGAGTTGTCCGTTTTTGAAAAACCGTCCGATGTTTTGTCCGAATCTTTAGAAAAGTCTGAAAGAATAGACGAATTCAAATACCCTTTGACTTCAAGCCAGACTCAACAGTTAAACACAATAATAGATCTTTTTCCAAATTTCGCAAAACAGGGTTTAGGTAGAACAACTTTAATAACCCACGAAATTGATGTTGGTGATTCGAAACCCATCAAACAAAGATTTTATCCCGTATCCCCTGCTGTTGAAAAATTGATGTACCAGGAAATAGACAGAATGTTAGATCTAGGAGTCATAGAAGAATCCACATCCGCATGGAGTTCTCCTATGCGACTTGTTGTTAAACCCAATAAAATTAGACTTTGTTTGGACGCCAGGAAACTCAACAATCTTACCAAGAAAGACGCGTACCCCTTACCCAATATTGAAGGAATTTTTTCCAGGCTTCCAAAAGCAAATCTAATTTCTAAGCTTGACTTGAAAGATGCATATTGGCAGATAGGCCTAGCCAATCAGTCCAAGGCACTAACAGCGTTTACGGTACCAGGCAGACCGCTGTACCAGTTTGTTGTCATGCCTTTTGGTCTTTGCACAGCACCACAAACGATGTGTCGTCTGATGGACCAGCTCATTCCCCCAGACCTACGCCACTGTGTCTTCGGTTACCTTGATGACCTCGTAATAGTTTCGGAAGATTTTCAATCACATTTAACAACCCTTGTAAAGATAGCTGACCAATTCCGTAGAGCAAATTTAACTCTAAATATTGCAAAAAGCGCATTTTGTGTCACACAAGTAAAATACTTAGGTTTTGTCATAGGCCATGGTGGTATACAAACGGATCCAGAAAAGGTTGAGGCAATTTTGAAATGGCCTACACCCAAAAACATTAAACACGTCCGCGGTTTTCTGGGAATTGCAGGTTGGTACCGAAGGTTCATTGAAAATTTTTCCACGGAAGTTTTTCCAATAACCGAAGTACTATCAACTAAACGCAGTTTCAATTGGACTCCCGAGGCACAAAAGGCCTTTGAAAAAATTAAACTTTTGCTCACAACCACACCAGTTTTATCAACTTTTCCCGTAAATTCTATTTACATTGTGACGCATCTGACTTTGGTATAGGAGCTGTTTTAGTACAGTTAGACGAAAACGGGCAGGAAAAACCGATAGCGTACATGTCAAAGAAATTAAACACCGCACAACGTAATTATAGTGTGACGGAAAGAGAGTGCCTTGCAGCCCTCGAAGCAATAAAGAAATTCCGTTGCTACCTAGAACTTCAGGAGTTTGAAGTCATTACGGACCACTCCTCTCTTGTATGGCTTATGAAACAACCAGACCTTTCAGGCAGATTAGCTCGATGGGTGTTTAAATTGCAATCTTTTAAATTTACAGTAAGCCATCGAAAGGGTAAAGACCACGTTGTCCCTGACGCCTTAAGTCGAATTTACTGTGCCGAAGTCTCAGATATTCACATGATCGAACCGGAAATAGACATGAATTCCCCACATTTTAACGATTCTGACTATATGGACCTTAAGAAAAATGTTTTAGAAAATGCAGAAAAATACCCAGATATTAAAATAATAGAAAATTTTGTGTACATAAGAACTAACCATTATACAGGAAACATAGATGAAGAACAATTTTCTTGGAGATTATGGATCCCTATGCAACTGAGGTTAGATGTCATCAAAAACATTCATGAATCCATTACAGTACATGGTGGAATGGCAAAAACTCTTGAAATGGTTAGAAGAAACTTTTATTGGCCAGGTATGGTTACAAATGTTAGAGATTTTGTCAGGGAATGTGAAACTTGTAAGCAAACCAAAGCACCAAACATGATTTTGAAACCGGAAATGAGTCAGCCAACCATTTCCTGTAGACCATTTCAAAGGTTATTTATAGATATTTTAGGACCATACCCTAGAAGTAAAAATGGTCACATTGGTCTCCTAATAGTGCTTGATCATTTCTCCAAGTTTCATTGGCTTTGTCCACTAAGAAAATTTACTGCTAAAGCTATCAACAGTTTTCTTTTAAGCAGTATATTTCATATATATGGCATTCCTGAGTACATTGTAAGCGACAACGGATCACAATTTCGATCAAATGAGTTCGAAACCTTTTTGACCAAATTGGGTATAAAACACACTCTCACTGCATTATATGCCCCGCAGTCAAATGCGTCCGAACGTGTAAACCGCTCTTTAATTTCCGGTATTAGAACTTTTTTGAAAACCGATCAAAAAGAATGGGATGAAAACATAAGTTCGATAAGTTGTTCCTTAAGAAATGCATATCATCAAACCATAAAATGCTCTCCATACCAAGCCATATTTGGCATGGAAATGATAACACACGGATCCTCGTATGACTTACTTAGAAAACTGAAAATGTTAGAAGAACCACTTAATCCTCTTACAAAAGAAGATAGTTTACATTTGTTGCGTAAAAATATTAAACAAAATATTAGAGAATCATTTGAAACTAATAAACATAATTATAATCTAAGAGCCAGACCTATACAGTATCAAATTGGACAAGAAGTCTTCCGCAGAAACTTCTCTCAAAGTAATTTTTCGAAAAACTATAATGCCAAGTTAGCCCCTATTTTCGTTAAAGCGAAAATTCGAGAACGAACAGGAAACAATTGTTATGTTTTGGAGGATATGGACGGAAAAGTTATTGGAACTTTCCACGCGAAAGATATTCGCCCGTAACCAATCGTTTTTTACTTTTCCATAATCGTTTTTCCGTCTAATTCTGTTGTTTAAAAAAACCATAATTATCTGGTTTGTAATATACGATTATTAATTTTGTTACAATTTGCTTATGATGTTGTTACATATTTTTTTTTTGCTTATAAACATATGGATTTTAGCTGATAAAGTTGAAATTATTAATTTTGTTTTTGTTAAATTATTTTGATTATTTTGTTGAACATTTATTTCGCTTAAAAATAAGTTGTTAATATTTCTAAATATGTGTTTTAAATTTAACAGTGATATTTTAGCTCACACTGTTGTATTTAACACTGATCAACTAGTTAGCAGCTTTGAAAACTGCATTATCCACCTGACGCATAAGAACGCACTAAAACGCATAGAAACGCATACTCAAATCTGCGTTGATTTTAATATTTTTCCGAACACTTTCATAAACCAAAGCGTGGTTTGTCTTTATAAAAACTTGTTTCCTTCTTTTCTAACTCGAACTTCAATCCAGAAACATCTAAAATAAAGTTAAATAAAATTTTTTTAATTTTTGTTTAATATCCTTAAAGGGCATTAATTAACTACATCTTTTTATAATACAACTCAAATCGATAAATCCATTCAAGGTAATTTGCTAAAATAAATAAGTTTAAAACAGTTGATCATTAGCTAAATTATACATTTCATCAAATTTTATTAGTGATTGCTAAACGCCTTGAAAATTTTTCACACATTTATTGAATTCTGGAAGATTAAATTGTTGAACAGAATAAAACATCCAAAGAAAGGTAATATGTTCACATGTTAATTTAAATAAAATCTAATAAAATATTTTCCACAGGAACATTTTATAAACCCTAATATACAGTGGTGGACATATTGCCCAAGCCACCACTGTACCATTTTTTTATTGCAACCCAAAAATTTATCAAAACGAAATTGGCATATATGAGTTTTGTGTACTCAAATAGAAAAAAGAGGAAGAAAGAATAAAAAACACAAATCGTCATTAAGCAAAGATCAATTTCTACAACATCAGATTTATTTTGCAATAGTCCATAAATAGAGAAGTTCATAAAGAAATCCATGTGTTAAAACCAGAATTATTGTGAAGATCCAATTTCAAATAAAAACCAAAATCAAGAAAAGTGAGAATCATCAGATAAATTTATATTAAAATATTCCAACATTTCATGAAGAATAATATTGAATCCAAATGAATTTATCGTATTGGTCATAAATCAGTCTCCAAATCAAATCCATCTAAAACAAAATCAATTAAAATTATAAAATTATCAAGTAAGTGTTAAGTTTTTCAAATCATAGTTTGATTAAAAAAAAAAAAAAAACAATTTGGCAATAAATATCTTTAAATAACAACAAATATAAAAAATATGATTCAATTCTAAAATATAATAAATAAGTTAAAATTTCAACATCTTAAAATCTAAAATTCACTAAACTATGTTAAAACAAATACTATAAACTATTCTTAAACCTATTCAAAATTCTAAAAAGTTATAAATTAAAACAAAACATGATTTGGAAACCTTAACTAATATTGCACATTTATATCACAGCTCAAAAACATCATTATAATAAGTGTCTATTTAAGTAAATTAGTGTTAATCAACGTTATGGAAATAATTTGTACATGCAAAACAAAAATTTAACTTCCAACCTAATTTGTCTTAAGAAATCTGCAGCGGATTGTCGAGGCCTCAACATTCAGCAGCTCCAGATACCCTAAATTGGTGAGTGAATTTTATAATTTTCGGAATTTTTTTTTTATGTTTTGCATATATTTTAATTTAGAAAGTGAGAAAAAGTAACAACAACAATGATATTGCTATTCAATTAAAATTTTACTAAATAATATTCAATTAATACCGTCATTCGAGGGTTAGGTGTTACCTAAACATGCTTTTATTAAAGCAGTAAAATAATATATTTTGTTATTCTTTTTTGTGCGACCTTCTTCTTATTTTTTTCAACGATCTTTTTATTCTTAATGATCATTAAGCAATGCATTTATTGATCTTGTTTTTGTTACTTATTTACACTACAATATAAATATATTAGTACAGCCCTAAAGAATTTTATTAAATTTGTTTATATTGTTACACATTTATTAAATTATTTCTTTATTGTTATAAAATTTGTTCATTGTTTGAATAATTGAAATTTAATTGTTATTCTATATTGAAATATATTCCTGAACGGATTTTTAATGAATTATTAGGAATAAATATTTTAATTTTCAATAATAATATGCTTAGTAAATCTAAATTTTTTATATGAATAAAATGAGAAATTTAATTATGGAACTATAAATATTTTGTTGAAGTTTTCGTGATGTGAGAAAGTGTAAGTGTGTGAATAGAGTTAGGGATCTTATTCCAATTGGCCCAATAAGATCAATGGAAGGGTGGGTTAAGAGGCATTCCATCTCCATAACATCTGGGAGATCGGTCACACAGTTGTGGTCAAATTTATACACATTTAGGTTGAAAATATCGGGTCAATCTTTTATCATCCTTTGTTTTAAATCAACCTGATTTTACTTCATTTTGTTGTAGTTTAGGGAGTCTATAACAAATATTTGTGAATGTCGAATTTTAAGTAGGACATAGGACAACGCGAACAAGAACCCCGCCGCCCGACTGACCGCTAGTGGCATATCAATGGCTCCCGCTAGTTCGTTTGTTTTATCTAGTTTTTATTTTATTTTTTCCTATTTAACCTGAACACTTGATACTCAAAAAGGTTCTTATTTTTAGATTGTATTTTGATTCTGTGGAAGTATTCATGCTGTCCCCCAAGTATTCATATGTTCAGTCCATTGTACATTACAATACCCACTAATTTTAGTTTTGTGGTGCATTTACAAGGGAAAAAAATTCAATTTTTTCAGTTTTTGTAAAAATTTTGCCATTAAATAATTACTTTTGCAATTTAATTTAAAAGAATCCATATGTGTACGTAATTGTCGTTCTAATAAGATATAAAACACAAAAATTGGTTAAAAAATGTTAAAGTTATTAAAAAATCGCCAGGCCATTAACGTGTCTCAGGCCACTAGAACAAGAAACGTAGGAAAAAAATAAACATATTTTGAGAAATATTACAATAAGAGCTAATTTTTACTTAAAATATATACATATTTACTTATATATGAGTTTTTGTCTTCGTAGGATACCGTTAACCTATTCGCAGGTATGACCAAAAAAAAATATTTTTTTTAACGGCAGTTTCAAAACTCCAATTTCAAATTTTTAAAAATTTTGTTAAAGAAATTTCAGAATTTTTTGATCATCACTTGGGGAATTATTTTCAACATAATAGGGAATAAAAATGTGAAAAAATTATGTCAATACCTCCTATAGTTTTTCCGTACCTAATTTCCGTAAACTGGCCATATTTTGGCGAATGAGCCGAATTTCCTTTTTAAGTAAAAACTATTCAGAATATTATAGTCCATGTAATTTTAAATATAGTCTGAAAGTTTTACTAAAATCGGAAAACGTCAACCCTTAAATCGAGAAGGTCATATGTAAAATTTTTCAATATTTGGAATTTCTCATGGAAAAATAGCGAAATGTTATATATTTTTGGTCCGATTTTGATGAAACTCAAGAAAAGTATAACATGATGTCTAGTATTTATAATAATAGCACAAAAATTAAAATAAACCCTTAATTCACAATTTTTCACAATATAGAGGGCGCCGCAACCACAGACACCTTCCGTATTTTAAAAGAATACCTTCCATGAGTATTCCTTTGAGTATTGTATCTCCCTCTTTTATGCACTAAGTTCCAGTTTATAGGCAAATATGTCCAGAATTCATGGGAGTACCTGCAGCGTAGACGTAATCCTACGGTGGTATTACATGTAGGTGGAGTTAACGGCCCATCACCGCCTCTGTTTTGCAAGAATCACACAGTTGACAATTTTTCATATATGATCACAATGGACCAATGTCCAAACTCACAATACGAAACAAAGACGGGAGAAGAATAATGTCTACCCTAGCTGCACAGATTCTCTATACAACTAGCCATGCATGCAATCAGCCGAGCACTACTGTCTCCAACCCAGTTAAGCAACCTGTTAGAGGTCTATAACTATACGTCACCGTTGACCACATCATGAAGCCACCTACTGATCACTTATGCCGCAAAAACTGTCTCAAAACA
The DNA here is from genome assembly GCF_958450345.1 of Calliphora vicina. Classification (NCBI taxonomy): domain Eukaryota; kingdom Metazoa; phylum Arthropoda; class Insecta; order Diptera; family Calliphoridae; genus Calliphora; species Calliphora vicina. The sequence goes on from NC_088780.1 coordinate 47,848,450, forward strand.
TTATTTACACCAAAGCCAACCAACAATTAGCACTCTTTGGAAAGTTGAAGATTGCGTTAGTGCCAAACATCAGCCATTTAACCAATAATCGATTAGGACGATTTTGGGTTGAAACTACAACCACCATCCCCGACAACAACCATCCCCTACAAACAACCAGTCAGGAAAAGTATTTGGGCTATTGGTTCCAATGTTACCAAATGAGACTAAGCCGTGAGTATAAAAGTCCTGCATTTTTAAAATCCGTGTTGCCTGAGTTATTAGCAGCACCTCATTATCTAGGATTGCAATAACATCAAAGTTCATTTAATCTCAGTCATGTCTATGTTTTCCCTAAACAATTGTATCCGGTTCAGATGTTATGTGTACTTACTCCTGTCACTTTTTAATTGACTGTTCTATCAAATTGGCTACTTCTTGAACTAGGAAAGCACCGAGGATATGATGAATTCCTTGAATTGTTAAATACTCCGGTGGTCTCTTTAAACACAGCATAAAAATGAATCGAATTCAATAGCCGATATAACTAAACTACTATAAAAAAAAAAAAACAAAACGATTGGACAAACTGGCAACTACACAGAGAAAACAAATTTGTAGTAGTAGATTTTGTTTCAAATCGAATGATTCAGTTGCACACATACAATTTTTCAGTTATATCAACAGAAAGTCAGTTGATAATGAAGAATATCGGTTGAAGCAACAAAACTTTTGTTACCCCTTCTAACATTTTGTACCCACAACTGTAACATTCGTTCACTAAGACAGAATCATTCGATTGGCTACAAATTCGGTTACTACCACGAATCTGTTTTCCCTGTGTAGTAGAGAAATATTAAAAGCAGTCAGTCAGTGACAGTTTAATAATTTGTTGAGAACACAGATTAGATTTTGAAAAAGGTAAATTCGTTATGACCCCACACAAGATCTGTTTTATATCAATGATCTATGAATTTCCAGATATTCAGCTGCTCATCCAAATATAGTATATTATACATCAAGTAGGTGTAAAAGCGGCAAAATAGTTTTGCGTGGACCTTTATGTAAAACTACTTGCCACTAACACTACTCTTACTCATAGTGGTGATATATATGGCGATAAATAATAGACTTTCTCGCAGTTAAACTAAATAACATTATGGATATACAAGATATTTTTGTTTGACATATTTCACTCTAGCTCTACTGATATCTTCAACATGCAGTAAAATAACACAAGTGTCATATATTGCCTTAACAAATGTGCATTATTCAGAACAACTCAACATATTATTAAGTATCATAACTATAATTTGCAGCCAATTAGTCTGCATTTATATTCACATTATTCATAATATTTATATAAAAATTATTTTCATTCCTACCAAAATCGTAGTCATATAATAAAATAAAATAATACCCTTAAAAAATATGACCACAACGTGTGTGTTCATCAAGTTGAGGTCAAATGGTTAAGTCTATCTATTTATCCAGCTAACTATTTATCAAATTAAATATATTTCTTATATAAACAACAAATTTACACACACAAAAAAACGCGATAATGTGTTAAAACATAAATAATAGTTAAAGATAAATTTAGAAAAAAATATCTTTAAGTTTGAAGATGGCAAAGACATGGGGCATGGTGCAGTGTGCGGCAGTTATAGAAATACAATGTTGACGACTTGTTGGTTGTAAGTATCACATGGTTTTGTATCGTATCGCATCACATCATGTCATACATACATATAATAAAGTAGCAAGAGTGTTTAAAGAAAAACTACATGAAATATAATTTAGATATGAACAATGAATTATAGTAATTTGTTAAGGAAAAAACTAAACTTTAATATAAAAGAAATAAATATAAATACATAGTAATTTCAGATGTGAGAAGAAATAATTGTTGGAAATAGAGAAGATTTTTTTAAACAATCTGTAACGACTATGCAACACTCTGCCCAACACTTAAATAATTTATAAAGCTTACAATCTAATAATTAAATAACAGGTTGAACTCCTTCTCTATTTTTATTTAGAGAACTCAATATTTATTAAATTCAATACCAACCATTACCCATAACAGATTTCCTTAGATATCAATAGATGTTCTGGGATAAATTCGAATTGAACTGAGTCCCTTCCATATATTCATACATACTTCAGAACATCAAGTATGCATCGTACTGTTGGACGTACATATACTTTTAAAATCTTTCTCGTTCACTTATTGACATGAAGTATTATTGTAGATTTCAAATTTGGGTTAACATTATATACCGAATTTTATTGTCGAAATGATCGCAAACTTTCTATAAGCTAAAATGTTTTTATTGAAAGAGTAATTCCCAGTTGATCATAGCAGCGATGCATTTCCAATATGTTAAAGTGGTTATATGAACCTCACCATAGAGGTTATGAAAACCTTCTGAAATTTCATCTGGGAAAATATAAGTTCTACAATAGGAAGTCTTTGAGGACTCGGGCGTTTCCATGATGTTGGTGCAATTTATTGGGAGGCATACATTTGGAGAATTTTATTGACAAATTAATAAGTTTAAAATCTTTTGCAATCGCTTAAGGAATCGAGTTCTTCAGCTATTGATTATATTCTTAGCTTAAGCTGCCCTCGTTTTCTGTTTTATAGAGGCTATGTCTACTATTCCCTTGTACCTGAGATATTTTTCGTAATTCTTTCTATATTATTGTTGTGATGATTGTTGAAGATCTCTATTTCCAATTATTCATATATGAGTTTGTATATCTGACTCTTTAACCAACAATATCAGGGAATATACAATATGAAGAAACATTATATATTCCCTGATATCGTTAGGATAATAATTGCAAATACTATTCCGTGATCACGTACGATTCAACTCCTCTGTCCTGTAAGAATTTAAGATAAGGAGGTCGTTTATAATTCTGAATAGATGTAGTATTTTTCAAACAGAAGATATCGGATATTTGGCTTCGATATAATAAGATATCGGGTAAAGATAAACAGAGAAAACAGATTCGTAATAGCAACCGAATTTGTTGCCAATCGAAGGAATTTTACAGTTGTGTCTACAAAATTTTAGAAGTGGTAACAAAAGAAATTCTTCTTTATCCACTGATTTGCTGTTGCCAGAACCGAATCATTCGATTGACAACCAGATACCGAAAATAACGGGTTCACTTTCATTTCAATGGTAAATTCTCATTCGCAGCCCTTTTTAAAATAATTTTTTGTGATATATCACTGAGAGAGTGATTTATTCAAGAAAATTTTAGGTTTGGGGTTGAGAGAAACAGAAAAGAAACAAACACAAATAATCTGGATGAGTGATTTATAATTTATTTTTTTCGTAAAGGTCAGCTTGTGACTTTTATTTGCGAACATGAAAAATAAATCGCAAAAAGCATTTGATGCAAATCAACGCTTAAATATATAAAATTTATCAAAAGATTAATAACAATGTAAAAAAAAATTCTAATTTCTGTTACTCAGACTTCATTACTTCATACTTATCATATTATTTAAATAATTTGTTAAAAATTACTAACAATATGTTATTGTATGTAAATAAAAGAGAAAGTAACAGTTATTAAGAACAAGAACAAATGAATTGTTTATCTCACACCAAACCATTACAAAAACAACAAAAACAAATAAAGGTCATACCAAACCATTTAAATAAAAATCATTTTATAACTGTTATTTTCAGTGATTTATCTTGATCACAAAAATATAAATCACAATTTGGGTTTTTTGGAATATGGGCGAGTTATTTTCAATCCCTGTTGGCAACAAATTCGGTTGCTATTACGAATCTGTTTTCTCTGTGTATATAAAGTCAATAAAAGGTGTATACAAGACATCGATCAATCCCCTACAATTTGACTAAACTTGACTCTAATAGTTATGTGGTCATTTGGTTGATATTCTTCGTTGATATTGTATATGTCTCAATAGAATATGCCATAAAGATGAGTAAGACTATTTGTAGCTGAAAATTTGCGAGATTCGGATCAACGTATTTCACATAGATCGACCAATTCAAGATTTTATGTTTCAAACTCCCTGTAAAACTAAGCAAAGCGAATCTACATAACTGATTCTATATACGGTCAGAATTTGGAGAAATTCTACTTCCACAAAGTGGGTCAAAGGATCAATTAAGATATTACTTTTGTTCCAGATGTCTACTAACACAAAAATTGTAAACTCAATTATTTCGTGTTCCCATTCGAGTCATTTCTTTCATGAAAAAGTTGTCATCTTTAAAATTGGTGTATTTGTTTCTCTTGTTGATATCGTTTTGTATATTGTATATTTTAAATTACAGATTTGGGGTTGGGATTCATAGAATTTGTTGGGTTATTCAGTTAATGATCTGTCACGAGATTTCAGTTAACAGGGATCATCAGTCCTTTGTAGACGGTGCACTGTGGTTAATATCTCAATTTCATCGGCCAAAAGTCCAACTTTTTGTTAATTCCGATTTCAAAAATTTGAATGCCATTCAATAGTAAACACATTGAAACTAAGGTAGCCAAAATATTAGATAAAAATATTGTCAATTGTGTGCGTGGCATCCTGTTAAAGTCAAATATTTTATGTCATTTAATAAAAAAATTTCAGTTTTGAAAATTTGATCAGAAGTAAATTATCATTACTCGCAAACTATTATCGAGAATGTTGGCAATATAATAGTCTTTAAGAAATGGTATGTTTTGTTACTGTACCATTTACACCTGCTGTGTTATTAAATTTTTCACAGGTACTATAATTTAATCAAATTTGAATTTCAGTGGAATAAAAGCGCTTAGGGTCAAAAGGGGTTAAACAAATGTTACTACCAGGAGAAAGGCCAAAGTATCCTCTTTAAGTCCATATATACTTGTTGATCTGTTTTGACCTGTTTGTTGAACACTTTTTTCATTTGAATGAAATTACTCCCAAATTTTTTTTCTATTTTTATTTTACCTGTTCATATGACTGGCGCAAAGTTTAAGTCGCAATTTGGATGATATTCCGATATAATTTGGTACATACATTTTTTTTTGGCCCGAGAAAAAAGCATATTGAAAGTGACTGAAATCGGTCCATTATTTCACCTAGCACCCATACAAATGTTCTCCCGAAATTATACTTTATCGATCGTAAATGGTTAATTTATATAGGTATCTGCACAAATTTTGCTCTAAATAAGTTTTATATAAACTGTATTAAAGTCACCTAATTTTATGATGATCGGTAAATAATTAGTCATAGCTCCCATATAGGGCTTTTAATTTGCCGACCTGTTTTAATTCTAGGGAATCGGTAAAATTTTCTCTACATTCCCGGGCATTCATATAAAAACTTAGTGTTATAATCGTTATATATATAACTTTGTATTAATTAATTCAATTTGAGCTTAATTCACCAAAATCTTAATCAATAATTAAAAAATGTCAGCCTTTTATTTCATAAATGCATTCCCAATATTTAATTCTTTAGCTTCCTTCAACAGCTTCATTTAAATTGAATTAATTTTGAAGTTAATTAATAACATAATTTGTTCAAACTTTGAATGATTAAACATTTGTTGATGCAAATCTACTACAAATTGAGTTAAATGTTTTTTATTCATTCAGTTTTATTTAGCTTTTAATCATTTTCAAAATTAATTGAAAATAATATTTAAGACTTTTAGTAAAAGGAATGAATTCAATACATTTAACTGAATAGTTAAGAGATAAAATTTATGTTGATCTCGAAAATTTCCAAATTATTCGATTCAAGGGTGAATTTTTATAATACATCATCTGCAAAACACACTCATTATAAAGCTGCCATTGTTACCAAAATGGCCAAGATCAATTCTATACTTGAAAATACTAAATGGTGTGTCGCCATCAAAAGTAGGGGCCTTTGTTCTACTATTCTTTTCTGGAATAATTCGCACCGGTCAATCTTGGCATTGAAGATTATTCACCCTTATTTCTAGATCGTGCAGTTTTCCATATGCTTTTTTAAATGTTTATTCGAAAAACCCTAAATATATAATAATAATAAGCAGTCTATTATTGCCGGGATATAAACGAAAAACTGAAAAAAACTTTTCCATTTAAAAAAAAAAAATAGAGTTCTAACTTGTTTTCTTTGCAGTTTCATCAGTTTTTAATTCCCGGGAATCCCGACTAAAAATCCCGGGAATCGGGTAGTGAAAAATTGGCAAAATTCCCGGGAATTCCCGGGATAAAAATCCTACTTCCATATAATGCCCGCTTCTAAAAATCACGTTAACGAGCATAAATCTCTTAAAAATGTTGGTATAAACACAAAATTCAAAAGAAATATATTCCATATAGACATAAATCACACGACCTAATTTCATGGCGGTTTAATTAGTCTTTAATTAGTCATAGCTCCCATTTAAGACCCACTTCCGAAAATCATTCACGAAAATAAATTATAGTGTAGGGTATTATATGGTCGAGCTTGACCGAACATACTTCCTTACTTGCTTTTATCTGCTTACAACTTTTTTATAAGTAAAGCTGATACAAAAAATAAAAAAATTCGCTTTTTCATACTAATTGCTATAAAAAATTAAAAGTTCAAAAAAAAATGTCTAAAATATCTTTATCGGTGCAAAAGTTACAGAGTTTTGGCCGATGAAAAACGAATGAGCCACTGTGCGGTGGCAATTTAGAAATTTGTTGTATGTATTTCACTTTCCCACAGCTCAAATTTCATATATTAAAAGCATATTCGTTGGACTCCAAAAGAAGCAGTTCCTGTTGTTCTATCAACAAAAGTAAATTTACTTTCGTAAATTATGTTCCATAAAGCGAATCTCAAATAGTTTGAAGAACTTTATCTTAACACAAATATTTTCATATTTCTGAGATAGACATTGAACTAGGCCTTCAGGCTAAGCATGGAAGCATGAACCCTGTAGTCATGTTAGTATTATCAGAGGCTTTCAGAATATTCCAGGTAACATTGATTATTGCACTCCCAGAGCCTTATTCTTGAGAAACTTCGGTATTTCAACGACTTTAAATTAAAACGACGAGGCTCTAGAATACGGGATCTAGTTGGCGGAGGTGTCTACATCCAGGAATTTGCGATAAGGATGTTGTTTGGGATTACGAATGGATGGAACAAATGTCGCGAAAATCGTGGACGACTAAAAGAGAGACAATGTCGCGTAATGATCATGAAATGTTCGGCTATAAGTTAACAGAATACCACATTCAAGACAATGTCGTTCAACTTTTCGTTTACATCCAAGACATTTTCGCTCATCTTGTCATCAATTGTCGTTGATATAAGATGTCTTACATAAATCGTCAAAGACAATATCATCTACGACGATTTTTCCTACTGGGAATACATAAGTGATATTTACTACAAGCTCGCTTAGATAAGATGTGATAGTGAATCCACCTGTATGATCACAATAATCATTTGACTTAGGTTAACCGGACTACAACGCTTTCAATTGAATGACAATCATGCGAGTAGGCCTGAATTACCATACTATGATTTCTGAATTAAGCAATAACTATTTTTTACTTTCTTTGATATTGCTCCGTATTAGCTCTCTTAGCATTCTAGGTATTCTAGTATTCTAGGACTCCGTTCCTTCCATAATCCCTCTGAGCTATAGGACGTGCAGTTAGATGCCTTTTTAAAGAATTAGGAATCGGGGTGACCTCGAATCCGTCAAATGACTTCTGGTCGCTTCTTCTGAAAATTTCAATCAGACTTCTTTAATACACTATCTCGTATGCCTTAACGTCCCTCTTTTATCTTCACCTCTACCTCTCTCTACATTACTTCTTTTTTCCGGCAACACAAAGTCTCCAACTGAATAAACCCAAGTGAGCCGTCTCTTAAACTAAACTAAGATCATTTTCAGATGACTTTACGAGTACTTCACTTGGAAGCGGAACTGATATCCCAAGCGGCATAATATCGTTAAGATATTTTTAAAATGTAGCATCCCATAATTCCTTTACAAAATACATTTATACTTAAAAAAGAAAACACTAATTTGAATATGGTATACTAAATAGAGTTTAGACTCTGCCATCTTACGTTTGTAATGAGCAGGGAAACCGGAAATATGCTCTAAAAAAAGCGTTTTAGGCGCTTTAAATATGCAGTAAAAACTATAAAATATGCTCTTAAAATTTAAAAAATATGCTCTTAAAAAACAAACTTTTACATAATTTTTAACCAAAAAAAATTTACTTAAATTTTCAAATAAAAATCGTTGTTTATTGGATCTGAAAACATTTTTATACATAGAAAATGTTCTTTCGACATCAACTGATGTTACAGGAGCAAATTTAAAAGACAATATTTCTTTAACACTTAGAACGGTTAAGTTTGAATTAGAACTAAAATTTGATATTTAGATGGAGCTATTATTAAAATAGTGCTTATTTTATATTAAAACAAGAGAGCTATATTCGGCTGTGACGAATCTTATATACCCTTCACCTAATTATACTTCAAAATAAAAAATTTAAATATTTTTACGTGAACAAAAATTTTTTTTCAGTTTTTTAATTTTTTGGAAAAAAAATTTTTTTTTAGGTGAACATTTTTTTTAGTTTTTTCATTTTTTGGATAAAATAATTTTTCGAATTGTTATTTTAAATTTTAAAAAAAAATTTCTGTTTTTTAATTTTTTATTTTTTGGTGAAAAGCCATCTATCTTTCAATTTTGAATTTTAAACAAAGGATTTAAAAACCTGTAACACAACAGCGAAAAATAAGTAAGACAAAATTTGTTTTTGATAAACTCAAAATATGCTATTAAACAGTAAAATATGCTCTAAAAACGCAAAATATGACATAAATATGCTCTTAAAACAAATATATGCAAAAATATATATTTAAGGGTAAAATATGCAAAAATATGCACTAACAAATCGATGCCAAAATTCTTAAATAGTTCTGAAACGTGTAAATATCTTATCCATGTGCTCATTAGAATCACCAGAAAAAACATGCATTTGCATATTTTGGTTTCCCTGGTAATGAGCAACACTCTGTTATTAAGTCGACAAATAACGAACTTCTAGTCGTAATAACCCATGATGGCTTTACGAAAACATGGCCCTGGACTATGAGATTTAAATGCAAATATGAACTCCAACAATAAATGTCAGTTGTTAAATAATGCACAGAAAACATATTCGTGATAGCAACCGAATTTGTTGTCAATCGAATGATTCGATTGCACGCATTAAATTTTTCGGTTCTATCAACAAAAAGTCAGTTGATAAAGAAGAATTTCGTTTAAAGCAACCAAATTTTTGTTCTCCCCTTTAAACATTTTGTAGCCACAACTGTAGTGATTCGATCACTAAGGTAGAATCATTCGATTGGCAACAAAATCTGTTTTCTTTGTGCAGAAACTTACTTAATTCCTTTTTGTCTATTTCCAATTTAAAGCTGTAGGGTGCACAATGTAGCAAAGTGGTTTTTTGGTGCGAGGCATCATCGACACTACCAGTATCACCCCTAAAGATACTTCAGGTCAAATATAAAAAAATCTATATAAAGAAAAGACGACGTCCTACCAAAGGTAAATAAAATTAAAAATGTACGAATAAACTATGATCATGTTAAACATCATGTTCACCAAACAATGGCCACTGTTAAATAATTTTGTTTACCAGAAGAAAAAAAATCAAATTTTTATGATGATGGTGGCGATGATCACTTTTTTTGATTTCATCTTCTTTCTTCATTTTCGGCTGTAAAGGATGACCCATGTGGTTAACTAATTGACAGTATCGTGACTAAAATCAATTTGTTGTACAGTTGTTGTAGTTGCGAGTACTGGTTGCTTTTGCTAGCGTTGCTATTTAAAGTTTTATATTCTATGGGCCATTGTTGTATGTTTATTAGATGTTTCTTTTATTATTTTTTGTTTGTGTTGTGTTACCGGTAACAAGATTTAGGAAAAGAAAACCACAACACATCTGTTTATCCATCATCAACATCATCATCGTCGTCGTCATATTCATAGTTAGACAACAATAACAAACCAGCAACATTATCATTAAGGTACGAAGTATCATAATAAATATTTATGAATGATTTACGATGCGTTTATTTTTACAACATTTACTGAGGATCATCAAGTTGATCATAGCGAAAAAAATCATAATGATGACAATAATGACAATGTCGATAATGATGTTTACAACCAAACGTTCAAGCTTAGAGTTGGTTTTTTCTTATAAAATCTTTTTCTTTTTCAAAAATTTGGTCATCACAATGTAAAAAGAAAATAAAGAAAATCATAATCATTATCAATGTTGTTAAATTATATTAGTTTATGATCAATATTACTTGCTGTATTTCTTACTGCTGTGGTTGTTTGATGATATTCATTCGTTAGATATATATCTTGAGACTAATGTAAATTATTCGGTATTGGTGATAATTTTGTTAGCTGAATTTATCAAAGTTAAGTAAAGGGCTTTTTAATCATCTAATCAAAATATTATTTATTTGATTTATTTATGAAGATATAAAAACAAGTTATACAATTAAGTCCGTTATACCTGACAATATGATACCCTACATCGTTAGAAAACATAGTTTAAGTTTATCCAATACTAATATATTCAAGGATTAGGATAGTTGATGGTATATTTGGGTAACAACTTGGTCCTTATTAAGGCAATTGATAAACCAATTGGAACCAGGAACGATGTACATAAAATTAACCTCTACATTAATATTATTTGTGTTAAAAATATAGAATAGACTAATACATATTGATTTATACGACCACAAATTTATTTATATAAACTTATCGGAATAAATGTGGATCAAATTGTTCCAAATATTTGCAATCCTATTAAAATTTTGATACAAATTTTAGTTTTAGAAACTCAATAAATATGTAATATCCCAGTATGCAAAATGATTCGAAGTTATGTCTAAAATTAATCATTTTTTCGTAAAATTTGATCGATATCGACTTCAATATAATGTCGAGAATGTGCGTGTTTTCCTCAGTAGAGTGCAGAGCTATAAAGAGTCGAAAATGATTTATTATTCTGATTCTAATTTTTATCGATATACTATACCTTTTTCGGTATTAAAAATGTTCTAAATTGATTCGATTTCGATTAAATATATGAACAATTTCGTATACTTTATACCATCGAGCAATTTCTTCTTGAAATAATGCATATTCAATAATTCTGATGTTTGCCGATTATGAAGATTCGAATTGTCAAAAACAACATCAATAATTGGCTGCGCTTTTCTTTTAAGAAGTCTTTGATCCTTTTTTGATAGGATTAAAAATAAAATTTTATTTTCTCACAAATTGACAAAAGAATAATATGTATGTATATGAATTTGTCAATTTGTTTAAAAATAAAATTTGCCATTAAAAAAAAACTCGAACATTATTCGCCATTTCTATAAAATATTAAAATACGATATTCTAAAAAATGTAGATTGTAGATTTTAATTCGAAATAAGTTCGATAAAAAGGACTGACTCGAAATGTTGCATACTGGGATGTAATAAAATCTATATTATATTATAAATTAAGTTTTGTTACTCAATTAAATTTTCAACGTTTTTTAAGTTTGCCTTTCCGAGAAAATACTTTAGAGATAAATAGGGAACATATCAAGGTTTCCAAAGCTGCTTTACGTTTTCTGACTCCAGCTTTTGGATTTTATAACATGTGGCCCAAATTTGAAATTTTGTTAAAAAAATAGGTCAAATTCCGAAGAGCGGAGGAAAAATAGAACATGTTTTTATAACAAAATGTTCTCCGTAAAGATAGCTTACAGAAAAGCATAAAATTGTTATATGTTCTTAAAGAAAGTTTTTTTTCAATCAAAAAAGTCACATTTTCTTTAAAAAAAAAACAGGAAAAATTTACTATTTTTTTATTTTTAATTAGAAAATAGTTTATTTTTGAATCCATAATAGATATTGCTCTGAAATCTTTTGTATATTATTAGTAATTTAGTTGTCAAACTTGCAAAAAAATTTGAGTCAAGTCGATACAAAAGTACGACCCTTATTTTGAAAAAATCGGACCAAGGTATGGCAAAACTATAAAATTCCAATTTTGAAATGCCTATAACTCGAAAATTATAAGAGACTAGCTGAACCCGGTCCGCGTCGCTGGCCCTTAGAAAACATCTGTTTTATATTGCATCTCGAATTTAATATACAGTTTCGGACAAAGTCGGTGATTCAATGAATTCAAAAATTCAGTAGGATAATCGACGGCTTGTTCTTCATTCATTACTGTGTCAATCTATTTGTATTTTACTGTTTTGCTAGGCAGTTTCAATTAATCTTGTTAACATCATTATTTGTTGATGCCAAAATTGCATGTTCCCACAGACAATCCGAATTGTTGTAGTTCGTTGTAAGACTTGGGAATACTTTGTTGACAACGTCTTGAATATTCATTTGCATTTGGCAGAAGTCCGGAAATGAAATCTCATTTGTGGAGGGATCAATTGGAATTTTTCGTATCGTCATTGGGAAGCGTGAGCAATGATCCAAAACTGTGGTACATTTGGCCTTGAACTTTAAAGGTGGGCATGAAGCCGACATCATTTGAAAGCATGGTTTGTACTTTTGGATAATTTGAAGGAAGTGTTTGGAAATAGGATTGGCGCCAGAAATGTAACTTAGTAGCAACTCAGACGGCTCCATAACTGGTGGCAGAATAACTTTACCGTTCGAACATCACATTCCCGGGGATTCCTTAGGGAACTTCAAAATGCTGCAATGTAAGTAATGTTTGTTCATTGCGCCAATTAGTACATCCTTGTGATTTCTGTAGTCATCATACTTATTGTAATAAAATCCGGGCAACTTTAAATCGATTCTTTCTCTTGATCCAGTCATTCGGGAGCAAACAACTATATGCTGTTGAGGTGTTTCTGCAGCACTCGATGAAGATGCACTGCGACGCATTTGCTGAAGCCGTCAATCTCGTTCTCTTCCCGTTTCTGCGACTCTAGACGTATATGCCCTTTCGAAAACAAATTTTATTTGAATAAAACCGTTATTTTTTATTAAAAGTGATATGCGGAGAGTTATTCAAAATATTATTTTTTTAATAGATTTCATATGGAAATTTTTTAATCATGCACCTAATTTGCAAGAGTAAACAAAATTGTTTATCATCGATTAATAATATAAAAGAACTTCTATAGTACCGGACATGTGTTGGAATGTATTCCTTTTTTCTTTTACACCAAATAATTAATTTTTAGAATGATGTTAAGCAACATCAGGCTATTCTGAAGATTCCCTGAAAATTTCATCTAAATTGGTGGAGCCGTTTTTGAGTTCATTCGGAACATACATACATACATACACACATACAAACATCCATTTTTATATATGGGGCATTTCACGTCAAGTGAACCAACTTTTGAAATCGATGTCTTCCGATCGCTATGAAATTTGCACCAATGTTAGTTCTATTGGATAGTAATTCGGACACCATTTTTCAACAAGATCGGTCAAAAACTCTCTGAGTTATAGGAGGTCAAAATTTGACATTTTGGCCAAACAGGTGTTTTTTTTTATCCATATAACTTATTACCTATTGTTCTTAGCAAAATGTGTCCCAAATAGTTTAGATAGCTATTTATGCAATCTTTCGAAAAAAAAAATTAAAAAAATTTAATAAAATATTTTTGATTTTTTTTTTAAATCAAAAATATTTTTGACTTTTTTTTTCAAAATGGGCCCTTTTTATTTTTTTTAAGAAAGCTTAGGTCTTTTCCTAAGCGACCTATATGGTCGCTTAGTGGGATGCGAGTGGGATATCTATCAAAAAAAATATTTTGTAACTCAAGATTTAAAATTTTTGAATTTTTTTGCAAAATCAAAAACTTTGTAGACTTTTTTTAAAAAAATGGAAGAAGAAAGCTTATGTGTTTTCCTTTAACACCCTTTTTGTCGCTTAGTGGGATGCGAGTGGGATATCTATAAAAAAAATGTTTTGTAACTCAAGACATACAATTTTTTACTTTTTTTTGAAAAATCAAAAACCTTTTTGACTTTTTTTTTCCAAAATGGACTCTTTTTTTATTAATTTTTTTTTTCTAAAAAGAAAGCTTAGGTCTTTTCCTTTAAAACCTTTTTGGTCGCTTAGTGGGATGCGAGTGGGATATCTATCAAAATAAATGTGTTGTAACTCAAGACAAAGGTTTTTAAATTGATTTTTTTCATATTTGTGTGTAAGTGTTTCTAAAACCTTAAAAATAAAAACCACAACAACTGACCGATAATAGCCACTGGAGGGGTGCAATATGAGGCCGACCGCTATTAATTTTCCATATATAGATAGATTGCAAATTGCACACAAATTTTATCCAGGCCTAGCCGAGCGCTTTCCAAAAATATAATAATCTTTTAAATCGGATAAGAAACAAAAAATTTTACATGTAGAAGGTACCCAAATTTGAGCCCCCATATCGCCGCCCCTGATGTATTTGTAGGGTTCATTTTATTGTCTTAAACTCTAATACACCTTGTCTACACCCACTTCAAATTTTGTCTTGATCGAACCAGCGGTTTCTTCTACCCCACTCTGTAATATGCGTTATAGTCATTTTCGCTATATGGAATTAAATAGGAGCTGTGAACAATTATGGACTGACTATTACAAAATATGACAGCATGATTTTTAATTGTTCGAAATGTTGGGTCATTCCTTAAAAATTTAAAACATTTTTTTTACTTCTTAGCGGCTACATCAATCTTGAAAATTTCAACACACAGACAAAAAACCAGACTGAAAGAAGGACATCGCTGTTGCTGTTGTACTGCAATATGAGTTCAGTCAGTTTGGTCGAAGGAGGATCTTAAAGTCGCAATTAAGTTAATCGATATCACCATATCCGACTTTTAAAGGTGCCAGTTTTTCATTGAGCACCTTGAAAGAGAAGAAACGATGTGTTGTTCGCAAACTTCACAACCTTCTAGTCGCGAATACACCACAACCTTATAGCCAATAAAAGTTACAGAGGATAACAATGCACCAAACCAATCACGGCGATCAGCCCATCCCTCTACAATCTGCTTTAAATAGTTAACCATAGAGAATAGACATAGAGTGGAAACTCTCCTGTCAAGGACCTAACTCAGTTGTCAGAAACCTTATCATTTTTTAACTAGTCTATCAGTTTTTAACTAGTCTATGAGGAGTAGGGTACAACGCGATGGCCAATGTTGTGTTATTTACGATATCATTTTTTCCGGGTCATTTTGGAATAAAAACCTCACCCACAAAACGATTTTTTAAAGCCAAATTTTCACAAATTTGTATTATATTTTTTAATTTTTTATAGTAAAATAGCGGATCTTTTCCCTTAACCGCAAAATTTAAATATGGATTCGAGCCAGGTTGTTATATTTAAAAAAAAAACTATTTGCATTTTTTTGATAAAAAAAAATGGCCTCACTTTATTTCACAATTCTAACAAAAGAACAACTAGATTTGTAATTTTTTCGATAATTTTTCTAATTTCGACTTGAACAATTTTCATATTTTCTCTCATCTGGAAAGAAAGGTAGAAGTGTATTTTTTTTTGGAAGGAAATAAATTACACTAGTTTGCAAATCAAACATTTTTGTTTGCTCATGGAATGAAATTTATATTTTTAAGTAGAGCTAGGGACGCTTTTGTTTCCCACATTTACGTAAAAATTTTGAGATATATGGGTTTTTATTTTTCACCTGCCCTGAGTACTACTAATGCATACTGTAGTGTACCCACTTGTGGTAATTATGTATTTACATCGATTTTGAATACTCAACACTATGGCGAAGCTACTAGATACTTTCAGAGTTGTATTTCTTTGACAAATTCCAAAAAAAATAACATATAAATAAATACTGTTTAAAAGTACATCTTTTTTGCAGATAAACGTTAATAAATCGCTATTAAATAAAAAACTCTAAAGTAAAAACTATTTTAAAATGGCTTCTAGAAAGTGTAAAATAAACCCAGACCATTTTCGTTTTATTTGCAGAAAAATTAATCAGTTAAATCGAGGTTATCCTATAACACAAACACTGCAAAATGCTTATTTACATTATTTTGGATTCCCCGTGTCAAATTAGTATAAGTGGGTCCGTCATTTGCACAAATTGTAGTGAATATATTCCAGGTAAAATGAATATTAAAAATGTCAGTTTGGTTGACCCACAAAAAATAGTTTTGCCGCTACTCCACATTAAATTAGGTTTAATGAAAAATTTCGTAAAAGCTTTAGATAAGACAAAATCAGCATTTCAATATTTATGCAGAGTGTTCTCGAGTCTTTCTGAGTCTAAATTAAAAGAAGGGATATTTGTGGGTCCTCAAATAAGAAAAATTTTGGGTGATACCAAATTTGAGTGTCAATTAACCGATGTTGAAAAAGCAGCATGGAAAGAAAACTTCTTGTTCAAGAATTTTTGGGGAATAAGAAAAGTCAAAATTACAGAGATATTGTTGCGAATTTATTACATAATTTTGAACTGATGGGTGTAAATATATCCCTCAAAATTCACTTTTTACATTCTCATGTGGATTTTTTCCCGGAAAACCTCGGACACATGAGTGATGAACATAGAGAGCGTTTCCATCAAGATTTGAAGTTTTTCGAGAGGAATTATCAAGGTTTTTGGGATCAAATGGAGACAAATGGAAATAATTATAAAAACAGGACTAAAACACTTCACTTTTAATTTTCTTGTCCTAATTTAATGTACATTTTTATATGTTTCGTTTTTAATAAATATCTCAAAAGTTTGACGTCCATGATTTTTTTTTAATATTTTTTTAGAAGACCTAAATACACAAATAACCATATGTTTCAATTCATGAGCAAAAACCTTGTAAACTAGTGTTATTTATAAGATATTGAAGTTAGCATAGATAAAAAAAAAATAATAAATTCCTCTCAATCAATCTGCTTTAAATAGTTAACCATAGAGAATATACATAGAGTGGAAACTCTCCTGTCAAGGACCTAACTCAGTTGTCAGAAACCTAATTGGTGAGAATGTATTAGTAGAAAAAACTATGTGAAAATAACACTCGTAAGTGTGATTATTTTCAGTAATTTTTTGTTTGATTTTTTTTAGTTTGAATTTTTTGAAGTTACAGAGATGGATCCGAAGTTATCTGAGTGACCGCCAGTTATATGTAGAGTTTAGACGAACGCTGAAATTGTGTTCTTGAATGTAAAAACAAAGTTGTAAAAGCCATTAGAACTTAGGGCGTAAATAAATAAACCTTCAGTCAGTTGTCAATTACGCAGTTCCAGTGAAGTCACCTTCGTTGAGTAGTTCACAGTGAAGACATAAAGAATTAGTCAGAAAAAACTTATACTTGTATTAAGTTAAATAAAAATTAAATCGTTCAATATAAAAATTCTCAGAAATACTCAATTTTATTACAATATTGTACAAATTCATTAAATATTAAAATATTGACATATTACTCGGTATTTACAAATTTATCCATTTTTTCCGGAAATCCTCCCATTAACGATTTAATAATTGCTTCCTTTACATTTTTGGACGAGGTGATCCACTCGAACATGTCCTGGGATACCTTTTCTGAGCTCTTTAATTTTTTTTTACAAGAGCCCAATACCTCCCACACTCCCAAGTTCTGGACAGTTGGTACAAAATTTACATTATTTTTTGAATACCTTGAATGATGCCTAATTAGGCCAGAAATATGAAGGCACTCTGAGCTATTTTAAGAAAGGTTAAATAAAAAAAATTGTAGACACTCTATAATATATTTTTATGTGTCTACCGTGCCTGATGTCACAAACGATTGGCTTTTTTTGCCACAACTGAAAATTGCTTGCCACACAAGAAACATCTTGGGGAATTTTGTTTGGTTTTTTGCCCGCTATTGTTCTTGAACATTACCTGGTCCATCAGTCACATAAAAATCTTGACCCGGAAGTTGTGAAAAGTCTACCAGTTAATAAAATTAATCATCCATCACACCAAAGCTGTTTTTTTTTAAATAAACTTTGACCTAAATTTTGTTGCTCGTTCTTTTGCTTCTAAGTTCTTTACCGCATTGCGATCTGGATCATTCTGACCTTTATACGACTTCAAACTAGTATTAGCTTTGGTTCTGCGCACAAACGAATCAGAGCATTTAACTTTACAAACTGATTTTCTGATAGAACTGTTCGAAATAGTAATTCGACTTCTTTAGTCTTACCAATATCTGTTAGACTTTTTTTCTACCTGATCCAGGTTTAATTTCAATGTTCAAGTCTTCCTTATACTGTTTAATGGTTTTTGAAACAGTATGACGATGAATCTTCAGATCATTAGCTATTTCTTTGAAAGTACATATTGGATTTTTTTGAAAAGTTTTAAATATTTTTCACGTACTCTTTTTCGGTGACCACTTTGACTGAAATAACATTTGAAAATTAATGATTTAGAAAAGATAATATCTGACATATTTTTTAAAAACCTGCTAACGTGATTAAAAAATAATAATTTGTTTGACCACTCTTTATTAAAATGCTGCCTTAATGACTTTCTCAGACTGCAATATTGCAACAATATCTGCACCAGAAACTGAAAATTTTTTCAGTAATATAACTTCATATTAACCAGGTATCTCACCAGAGAAGTCACCATAGCTGCAACATCTCACAAATAGAGTCGCTCACGATCTTAAGCCACACTCTCCACTACAGCCGCAGTAATAATTTATAATCCGAAAATTCATATTTCTGCAAAACATTAATAAATCTCACTTTCCATAGAGCGACCCAACTGTCAATAATCTCAGATCGTAAAATATTCCTCTTTTGCAGTAAGTAGATTTTATAACTTTTTAATAAATAATAAAACAACAGAAACTACATCGTATAATCAACGCCTTTTTACAGTTTCCCCCTGGTCTATCAAATTATTATTGTTGTTTATTATAATTTTAATAACATAAGCAGCATTTTGCCAGCAACTAAAAACATGACTTGTACAACAAAACGTTCCGGCGATGTTTATTATTATTTAACATTTGCACCAGCACCACCATAGATGGCACCTACCACATACCACATCATCTTCATGCCACCAACAACAAATATAGTAAATAAAACCGAAACTAGACATAATAAAAATATATTTTCGCCAATTTTATTTTTATATTATTTTTATCGGCTTTGTTCGCTGTCTGCCGCTTCACTCAACACATTTTTCATCAATAATTTGACAACCAAAATATGAGTAAAATGAAAATCATTATTTGACATTAAATTTAACCTCATTTTTGAACCCGGCTCGTTTGCACATTGATTGAATGCTGAACAAAGGAAAAGAAACTTGTGAAGCGAACAAAAAAATGGTGTGAAGATTATGAAGTCAAAGAAACTATTAAAAAGAAGATTAATAATGATTTTGGTGGGAGCTAAATAAAAAGTTAGTTTTAGAAAAGTTTAACATTTAATGAGCAAAAGTTGGGATTATATTTTCATATTTTCTATATAAAATCCAAATGGAAAAGAGAGATTAGAACAGTAACTTTTCCTTTCAAAAAAATTTATACCGAACATTATTTAAGTAGTATCTCTGTTTTACCCTAATGTGAAATGAACATATGCATTTGAATTCCCCTAAAATGTGCAGCTTTTAATCTACATCAAACTAAATTAATATTTTGAACAAACAATTTTTAACACCAACAAGATTTCAAACACCCTTTTTTCCAAACTCATGCTCTGCCACTAACAATCCTTATGAGTCTTGTACGGAAAATAAATAAAAAAAAAACAATATTTTTTTAATTTACACAACAAATTACTTAACATTAAAAATGTTCACGCACCATATTAATGGCTTTTGATAAGGCTCGTTTTGTAAGCCATGATTAAAAATTGTACGATGCAATGTTTTTCATCATTATTTAGCTTGATGTAATTTCGCTTTTAGTTTAGACCAGTTTACATGCACATTAATTGAACACACTTTTTACGAAGGATGTTCACGTTTCTCTCGACATGACACAGATCATGATGCTGATCGTGTATGAATATGAGGCTGATCATCACAAATAATTTTTAAATAAATGAAAATTACTAAAAATTAAAAAAAAAAAAAAATACATTGTTTACAAGTTGATCATCAACCTATATACATTTAACAACAACTTAATGAGCAATGAAACAGCATGAGGATGACCCAAGGGAATTTAACAAGGTTTAATTTTTAAATATTAAAAATAAATTAATATAAATAAGTACATGTGAGAAATTTTAAGAGGTCTAATTACCCAGCAGTTCTAGGAGACTGTTCCGAACTGGTGATTTTACCTATCATTAACAACTAGTTACATAACTACGTAACTAGTTATTTTAACACGTGCATGTCCTATGCAGGGGGTAAATTGGGTATTTTTGATTACAATGAGTCCAAAGTAATCAACGCATTGGATTCACATACTGGTTACATAGCGTCAGTTATCTTACTAGCTACCTAACTGCTTACTTGATCAGCTACATCACTAGTTATGTACGGGTGCTACTTGACCTGTAATAGTCAGTTAAAAAGACATATCATAGACAGGATAATAAACGATTGCTAGTAAACAAACCTTCCTTCGACAACTCTCTTCTTACTTCTGGTAGGTAAAATAACTACTTTATAAAGTGCAGTACAAAACAAGTAAGAGTACTTTATTCGGCCGTGTCGAATCTTAAATACCCTCCACCTAAACATGATGGTATAACAACTGAAATAATATAACAATTGTTAGAAAATTTACGCAGAAGATATTTTATTTCAAATGTACAAAAAATTGTATCTAATTCAGCAATTTATTTATTATACTTAAAAATTAGTTAATACTAGGTTATTCATTCGACTAACTAGGTTATTCATTCGACTAATCGAATAATTATTCGAACAATTTAAAAATGGCCATTTTCGAATAACGAATAATTCGAAAAATTTTATGTAGAATAATCGAATAAAACGAATATCATATATATTTAAATTTATTAAATTGCTTAACATTTTTCATAATTCCAAATTTAAATAAGTAATAATGACTCACAAAAATTATATTGTTTCTGAAATTCGACAAATAACTAAAGACAAAGGGACTTTCGATCACTGTAGATGAGTGTTCCGATAGCTACTTCTATAAATATTACTGCAAGAAGTTACAATTCTAAAAACAAATCTTTCAAAATTTTTAACTTAGGACTTGAGCCAATGAAAATAAAAGGTACGGAATAAAATATTTGTTATTTAGCTGGCGAAATATTAGAAGAATCGCATTTAATAATCAAAATTTTAACTTAGATTAAAGTGGAGTTGAATGTGACGGAGAATGTGATTTTGAAACGGTCGTCGAAAGTGATATTGAGGATGACATTTATAATGATTACATTGAAATATATGAAGGCCATTATCTTAAAATATATGTATATAAATGATGTTATTAACTACGTACCACTTAACCACGTGTTGCAAGAAAAGAATGGAGTTAGTCTTATACATGATTTTTAACATCGTTGAACATCTTTGTCTAACATGATAATAAACTTTTTGCGTATTTGAAAATGCGTTAATCATCCACTGCCTGACTTCAAATTAGCCACGTTCACTGACAATGATATCAAACTTTGGTCAGATTTGTGTAATTCCCTAAGACAATTCCCTTGATTAAGTAAAGATTCGGAACTCTGATAGAACCTGAGGGTATAATACAATTTGTTATAAATAATTTAGAAATAGTGAATAATTCATATACTAAAGAATTAGTTACTCAATTTAAAACCCGAATTAATGAAAAACTTCTTAATACGTTTATATTGTAGTTATTTGAATTCATGTCCAACTAGCTCAATTTTTTCAAAGCATATCTCCAAAACGGAAACTAAAGGGTTTGCTAGTCAATTGATTTGTAGATTGTTCGGCAGTTAATCTGATCAGAATATTTCTGTTGAAAATTTAATGAAGGCCTTTGGTTTTGAATGTTTCTTTTACAATAAAATATTAAAAACCGACATCAAAACTTCATTCGTTATTTTTTTGAAACAATTTAAATTACTCGAATAATTCGATTAATTTTAAACGTGTGATCGAAGTTAAAATCTCTTATTCGAATTATTCGTTTTATTCGAACAAGAGAAAATTCGAATAATTAATACATAGTTAATACATTTGGATCAACATTTTTCCTTTTTAACCTCAAGTGAAGAAACAGAGTATAAAAAGGGTATACACATATATTTAAAAATATTTGGTTGTGGGACTTATGTGGGAGCTATGACCTATTATGATTCGATTGTCATAAAATATTTTAACGTGATTTTTATGTATTTATATGGGAGCTGTGGCCAATTATGTACCGATATTCACAAAATTCAGTAGTATGATTTTTGAATACAAATTACTGATCTTTGTACTATTTTGATTCAATATATGGAACCTATGATCTATTATGGGCCTAAGTATTTGTGGGATATTTTTGTAGAATCTCATATAAACAACGCTATTAACAAAAGTGTACCTTATATGGGAGCTATGCCGAATTATGGACCAATATTTAAAAAATCTTGTAGTACGATACTTGGATACAAATTACTGATCGGTGTAAAATTATTACAGATTATTTTGGATATTTGTGCAGGTTAATATGTTTTTCGTAGGTAGTTCTTATATGGAGGCTATGACTAATTATGGGCCTATCATCGTAACATTTGGTACATCGATTTCTTAGATATTGAACAAATTTTTTTCGAATTTCATCCTGATAACGAGATTTGTAAGAAATTTATGAGGATTTTAGCGATTTTCGGGAGTGGACCTTATATGGGAGATATGGTTAAATATGAACCGATATTCACAAAATCCAGCAGTATGATTGCTGGATACAAATTATTGATCTGTGCGTAATTTCATTTTGATGTCGATTTGTTTTAAATATTTATTAAGGTTAATATCTTTTTCGGAAATGGGCCCTTTAGGGGAGCTACGACCAATTACACTATGCAACAAATGAAGACTTTTGGAAAAACACAAGATCATGTCAGTATAGGTTCGACTCTACTACCAAAGGGTAGTAAAACCCTATACTCAGTTTGTCCATTTTGGTGACCGATTTTTTTTTATGGGCCCCCAAAGTTTCTGAAAATCAGTGGGGCCTCTAAAAAAGGTGTCATCAGTTGTCATCAGGTTAACAGTTAATTCAGACTTTGTGATACGGCTTAACTTTATATGGCAATAATATAGCTAAGTGTCCGCCAAATAAATTTTGTTAAAAATTTTTTCCAAAAAATAGTTTTTTCGTGCACTTTTGTTGAAAAAATGTAGGAAGAAAAAATTATTTTTTTACTTTTTTTAGAATTACTATCAGGGTCTCCTAATTTTTCACTAACCATATTTAGCAAAGTTGTAGCTACGGTAAATCTGAATAACTCTTGTGAACATATCAATACCATCCGAACATATCTACGCATTCTAAATAGCTGTCAAAAATCACTTTGTAGCTTAAAAATTTTAGTTTTTTACTATTTTTTTACTATAAAACAAAAATTTTTGTTAAAAATGTATGTTCGAGTGTATACTTCTCTATTGTGCTGGAATAACGAAGAATGGGCAAATCATTATCGGTATGATCTGGGCGGATCACTTTATCCAATCTTGATCACGCGAGACCGGCTTGATGCAAGATATGAAAAAACATCAAAATTTTTGAAAGTGGGCAAGGTTTGTGGTGCTTCTGAAGAGTAAATATAATTTTTTAATATAAGTTTTTGATATCGGTGGAAACCTTATGACTTGGAGATTGACATTTTAGGGAAATGAATTAATTTTGTGTTTTTTAGGACGTCATTTACCTTAAAAACTAACAATATTTTAAAATGGAGATTAAAAATATGGGGACTTTTTTGGGAAAAACCTTAAAAAACAGACGCATACAAAGTTGAAATATATAAAAAGATGCTTCAACTATGGATGCGTGTAACTTTTATAGGGACGATATAATTGTTATCAGGTTTATTTTATTTTCTTTAGAATTTTATTGCAAATATACGTCGTATATAAAAAACTAATTTCGACCTTTCGTAGGCCCATCATATATAAAATACAAAAAAAAGATCGAGCAAAATTTAAAAAAAAATTAAACTTAAATATCTCTTGAACTAAACAAGATACCTACAGATAAAAGCACATTTTTGTAGACCTTCTCAAGGAATATCTACATTTATAATTTCAGCTCATTCGGATCATAAATGGCTTTTTGGCGATTTTTTTTAAATGTGTGACATTGAGGGTCCACTCACTGATCCCCGTTCCGAACACCTCAGCAGAGTAAATAATACAGCACAACATAGAAGTGTGGACTTGATCATACTATTTTAACAAAAAATCTTTGTTATAGCGTCAAAAAATAGTAGAAACGAAAATTGTTAAGGTACAAAGCGATCTTTATGTGCTATTTAGAGTGACTACACACGTTCAGAATGCATTGATATGTTTTCAAGAGTTGTTCAACTTTACCGTAGCTACAACTTTGCTAAATATTGCTAGTGAAAAATTAGGAGACCCTGGAAGTTATTCTAAAATAAATAAAAAAACAATTTTTCTTCCTATATTTTTTCAACAAAAGTGCACGAAAAAGCTGTTTTTTGGAAAAACATTGTAACAAAATTTATTTGGCGGATTCTTAGCTATATTATTGCCATATAGAGTTAAGCCGTATCACAAAGTCTGAATTAGCTGTTAACCAAAAACTGATGACACCTTTTTTAGAGGCCCAACTGATTTTCAGAAACTTTAGGGTCCCATAAAAAAAATCGGTCACCAAAATGGACAAACTGAGTGTAGAGTTTTACTTCCCTTTGGTAGTAGAGTCGAACCTATATAGTCATGATCGTGTGTTTTTTTCACTGTTGCACTGTGTTATCGGTCGATATGCGTAAAATTTGGTGCAGTGATTTCTATGTATATGAGTATTATTTGTGTCGAATTTTAGCATAATAGAGGTATTAATAAGAGATTTATGCATACTTAACTGATTTTCGGAAGAGGACCTTATATGGGAGCTATGGTCAAATATGGGCCGATATTCACAAAATCCTGCAGTATGATTTATAAATATAAATTACGGATCTGTGTAAAATTTTGGTTTGATGTTGATATTTTTCGATATATATGCAGGTTAATGTGTTTTTCGGAAGTGGTGTATCGTGTAAACAAGAAATGTATTTTTCGAAAATATTTCTTGTCATACTGAATGATTTCAATAATATTTTAATTTTTAAATATATTATTAGATATTAATAGAATATTGGAGTTAGCATAAATTGTTACCAGATATAACAAATATTTGTACAAAATGATATCGTCCTAGATCTATCAGCCTTATAGTGATTTCAACAGAAGTTTTTAATATTTAATCGTTGTCCGTTCACAGGCATAATTTTCTATTCTCAACCATTTTGTGTGTCTGAAGTGTCTTTCACGCAATTTCTTTCGCGTGAAAGGCACTTCAGAAATATTAAGTTGTGTATTTTTAAAAAAAATTCAAAAATACACAACTTAATATTATTTAAAAAAAGGAGTCCGAAATTAGCAGTACTTTACCAGGTCTACGAAACAATGTAGATATTCTATTGTTTTCAGGCTTATCTAAAAGGATAATTTCAATAAAGTGTTTATTTAAAATGTCCTTTGGAACGTTTTGGCGAATAATACAAAAACGATTGATGGTAAAACTTTTACAAAAAGTTTAAAAGTTAATTTAGTTCAAGTTGTACGTACATATCTTTATAAAATTTAAAGTAATTTGTATGATAAAGAAATTGTTTTTCTGTTTTATTTTTGAAATCATAAGTGACCTGATAAGTTAAAAGGGACCATAATAGGTCTTTTTCGGCGATTCTTATAAAAGAAGATGTGCTCTTTTCAACGCAATAAACCCCGCACATCTAGCTTTATTAGTTTTTTTACAAATGCTCTTCTAATTTTAAATTTAAGGCAAACGATAGGCATGACCGTATTTTTTGGTTTTATATGTGGAAATATTGGTACTGGAAGAGACATAATTGTAGACTTTTCCATGTTAAACAATTTTGGAAAAAAGTTTTGCTATGAAACAAACGTGAAGTGGAAGAAAGCAAATACAACTGAGTTGAAATTTTTGAAATGGAATGATGCTGATTGTCTTACTTCTAAAATCGATATAACTAAATTCATTTGTGATGCCAAAGTCTAACCAACAGGTTGGATAGGTAAATAACGATACCACGTCCAAAGATACAAGAGTTTCATCTTCATCTTCCTTATATTATATTCTTCTTGTATAATATTTTTCAATATGTTTCGATAATTCATAATAGGGTACTCCTACTGATGATGAAATTGGATGAAGTGGATTATTTTCGGAAGTGGGCATTATATGGGAGCTATGACTAATTATGGACTGACCGTTATAAAATTTGGCGAAATGACTTTGGCATATACATATATAACTTATTTGTATTAAATTTTATTGGAATACCAATAGTTTTAAGAGATTTAAGCTAGTTAAAGTGATTTTCGGAACTGAGCCTTATATGAGAACTATAACTAATTATGTACCGATCATCACAAAATTTGGTGAGGGGAGTTCGATTTATATAAAACTTATTTTGGCTGAATTTGGATATCTATATAACTAAGATATTTATGTGAGCTTAACTATTTTCAGATAGGGCAATCGTATGGGATCTAGGAGAAATAGTGGACCGATTCTAACCAAATTCAATAAGCTGTACGACCTGTAGTTTGATTACAAGGTTTACATGTACGTTCAGACGGACGGATATCGCTTAATAGACTCAGAAGGTGATCCTGAGCAGATTTGTATATACTCTGAGGTGGATGCAATACTTTTGCATGTTATAAACATCAGCAAACATAACCCCTCTCCACCATGGTGGTAAGGGTTTAAATATTAAAATTTTGATTTTAACATATGTATGGGAGGTGGGCGTAAAATTGCCCACTTAAATTTTTTCACCAAAAATTTACCAAGCTTTAAGAAAACTGTGTTTCCAAAATCATTGAATTATCAGACTTTAGTCCCTCTAGATTACAGAAATCTGACACTGTGCTATGGCTAGTTAGAAGGAAATTGAACGATATTGACTTTTGTATTCCTTTGGCTACTCGCCACATCAGGTATTGTAGAACACAATTATTCCTATTTTGTCTCCGCAGTTATCACTAAATAAAATTAACTTTTCAGTATTATTGAACGTAGTTAGAAGTGATGAAGGACAGCCGATAGCACAGTGCGGACCATTTTCAATGTCGTCTTATTCATCGATGAACTAATGCATGGAATTGAATAGAAATCGTAGTAGCGCTTCCTTAAATATTTATAGATAACCATTTTTGATAGATTACACAGGGCAACAAAATTGAAAAAATGTTGGAGGCACTACACAATTTTAATGTATGGTTCCAGTAGTACAAAAATTTTAAATTTTTAAATTCTATGGATAGATTTAAAAAAATTTTTTTTTTTTAAATTGTGAATTTTTTCAAAATTTTTCTCCACATAATTTATGATAACTTTTCTGAAAATAAGCTAATTCACTTAATTGTAAATAAATTCTAAAATAATCCATCGATTTTTATGACCGATATTCCATTTAGTTTCTATTACATGTGGCTTTGCGATAAAGCAATATATCTGAACAATTTATGCCGTTTTCGATTTTTTATGATTTTTTTAAAACAAAAAAATTGGATATTTTTACATAAAAAATTTATTTTTTGCTTCAATTTGTTATTATACCTCCGAAACTACTAAAACACAATATACATACATATATGTGAAAATTTGTGCATAGCACGGGGAAAATGTTTTCAACATTCAATCAAACGAAAGAACAACGTTAACTACTCAATTTTATGTATATCAAACAAAAAACTAAAATTTTGTGAAAATGAGCAAATTCACTTAACTGTGAATAAATTCGAAAAGAATCAATCGATTTTTATCTTCAACTAGCTGACCCGACAGACGTTGTCCTGTCCAAGCAACACAGCATACATGTAAATAAATGTACGTATTTTGAGCTTTTCTATAAGTAATCAAATTTTGGTCAGAAATAGGAGAGATCACTGATTGAGCACTTTTTGAGTTATTTTGAGTTTTCATATAAAAAATCGATTTTTGTTCAGAAATATGAGTGATCACAGATCGAGTTGCTTTTCTTGACTAAACGCTTATTGGCGAAGTTATAAGCGATTTCAGATATTGTGTGTTTTTGTATAAAAAATCGATTTTGTCCAGAAATATAAGTGATCACTGATCGAGCTGTTTTCTTGATTAAACGCTTATTGGCCAAGTAATTAGCGATTTTAGATATTGTGAGTTTTTGTATAAAAAATCGATTTTTGTTCAGAAATATGAGTGATCACAAATCGATCTTCTTTTCTTGATTAAACGCTTATTGGCCAAGTTGTTAGCGATTAGCGAATTTAGATATTGTGTGTTTTTGTATAAAAAATCGATTTTTGGCCTAGAAACACTCATCGATTCTCGGATCCACCTAATGTGTCGTTGAAAAATGAATGGAGGAAACCTGGAACTGGAATACCTTGTTTACGCCGTTGAAATTTCTTTGAGGATTCCAAATTTATCATTCCAGCACATATCAAAAAATCTGGTCAATGTTGTAGATGGCGATCGATCAACCATTTTCCAGATGCCATATCACTACCTTTGGTCATATATTTACAGTATTTTACAAATAGCCGTTTTCAGATTTTAGATAAATCGAAAAAAAGTGGGCGTGGTCAATTTTTGATTCCGTAAAAACCTAAGTTGGACTATGGCCAACATTTGAAAAGAAAAATTGTCCAAATCGGTCCAGCCGTTCTCAACTGATGCAATTACCAACGAACGACATTTGATTTTTATTTATATAGAAGATAGATATCTCATTTTGTTATTATTATACGCGGTTTTCGACAAAATAATAAATCTGAACAAGTTCTGTCGCTTTCGATTTTTCATGAGTTTTTTAAAACACAAAAATTTGCCATATTTTTTGCTTCAATTTGTTATTATATCTCGGAAACTGAGCCGATTACAACACAATATTAAACAGATTAAAGTCTGTAAAAATTTGAACTTTTCTAAGTTTACTTCAATAATATCGTACTAACCCTTTTTGAGTTATCATAAATTATGTGGAGAAGAATCTAGAAAAATTCAAAATTTTAAAAAATCTATCCATTTTACAAAAATTTTACAATTTTTGTACTTAGGTAACCATGATTCATTAAATCTATATAGTGGTCAGTGAAGCCTTTTTTTTTTTTGCTGTTGACCTGTATTATATTAGTTAATTATGCAGGCTCTATTTCATTATATTGATTTCTTTTGAAACTCAATTTTATTTTTGATTTGCATTTTTCTAGTCGCGAAATGTAAACAAATTCTAAAATTAAGATTTGCCGACTTTTTAAAAATGTTTGCAAATGAAAATTATAAAATGTGCCAGCGATTTTGTTGTGAGAGTACATAGCGTATGAATGTCGAACTTAAAGGTCACTTCCCCCAAACTCTACTTTAATTGGTGCAGTGGATTTAATTCTGGATAGACTATTATATATATATACTTACAAATATATTTACCAAATGTTTATTTACAAATGAGTAACATTATTTAAAATTTGGATATCGATATTTTAAATTGCTCTACAAGAATGCGGATCATAATAACTACTTATTGCAGAGTAATTCCAAATATTTTTTTCTAAATCATCATAAATATGCGATTTCAATTTTATGTTATTTTTTTCACTCTCAAATATTTGTTGGGTGTTTTTTATGTGCTTATAAAAACAACTTATCAGATTTTCACCCTGACAATGGCCTGCAAACTAAAACCTTAGCTTTAAGTTAAAGATTATTAAAGACAGACAAAAAAAAAATGCCACAAATTTAACAAAGGGCTAGTCAGCCAACAGTTTATTAAAAAAGGGAAAAACGATGCCTGCCTTAACAAGTTTTAATTTAAGGTTTTTTTTATTTATATAAATACAAAAAAAAAATATTTTTGGGGCGTCTTTGTGATGTCTTAACATGAGTTTCTTTAAATTGAAAATAAAAATAAAATAAAATTTTACGATATTGCTTTTGAGACACCAGTAAATTGGCCGCAAAAAGAAAAATACTAAATATAATAATGCATCCTTATTTTACAATATAAAAATGCATTTAGTTGCGGCAGCATTTATAACAGTTTATAATGCATCATGCGTCAAATCTTGGCACCAGTTATATACAGTTTTTTTTCTCCTTCATCATCGTCATCCTCCTCGTAGGCTTCTTATTTTGAGCAATTTTATGTGGTCAATGCAATGTAAACATTCCCAACATTAAATGGCTGGATGATATACATATATGTATATCTTGAATACAACAGTGTGTGGAGTTGGATAAAATATTGGAGTAAAATTAAATTACCAAAGATATAGTTCTAAATTGAATTTAAATTTTCTAAACATTTCCAACAAAGTTCATTAATGAAATTAACTGTTCAAAAAATAGAACTAACTCAAATTCAGCAACCTTAAATAGTATAGACCAGTTGAATGTTAATATTTAAAGATCCCACTTGAACCACATTCATCAAGTTTATCGACACTCCCATCGGTAGAAACTTCTACTTATAAACAATTTTGATAACATGATGTTGTTAACATTGTTTGTAGAAATAGCAACATTTACTGTGAAGCTGCTTAAAAAATCTCTAGGTGATCATAGTGGAAATAGAGGATTCTAGTATTTCCGTTAGATAATTCTTGAAATCACTAGAAAATGGCGCTGTGTATATAAAAAGGAACAGCGAGTTGCATAGCAGTCAATATTTCGTAAGCACTGTTTGAGTTAACATCAACTGCATTACCACGGGACTTTAACGTGTGAAATATAAATGTGTGTATTAAAAGAGAGTGACTAAATTTGTTTGTAGATTTGAATAAATAAACTACTTGGCCCTTTTATTTCCAATAAAGAATCTAATTTTTTTAAAGGCAATACACCATCGTTTTTTAAAGGTAGAAACGTAATAACATTTTTAATTTATATTTTTTTACACCTTTTGCAACACTGTACATCTCTCCTGAATTCTTGTAGTTTATTTTTTTTTCCTGAATTTGCAATACACTCATTCATTTGCCAGTATTTAGTATGATTTTAAGCCAACAACCTTAATTTCATGCTGCACAAGAGTACGAATAAATTTCTTCCCATGTGCGAATTTGAGTTTGTAGCATGAAGCACATGAAAGCGAAAAATGCTTTTGTAATAATGTATCATTCAGATTAATCGAAACTGATTGAGTGCATCTAAATGGCTTTAAAATAAAAGCAGAAGAAGATGAAAAAAATATACTATACATATATTAAACTGCAAACGACAAACATTTTTAAACAAACAGAAAATTATTTAACGTTTAATTTGAAGCGACATGGTTATTTTCAAGGAAATCCAACAAATATGATGGAATATTTTTTAAGCTTTACTTTTGCACGTTTGCATGTGCTTTAAATATAATGAATTATTTTTCACTTTTCATTTCACCCTCATAAGTTGTGACAATGTTATAAATGACCATGAAGTTGAGAGTAAAATTAGATTTTGATCATGACAATTTTTCTATAAAACGATTATTTATTTTGAAATTATGGACAATTTATATTGAATGGAGTTTTTATGTTTGTTATATTTCCAACAAAACAAAGCTACTCTACAGGAAGCAGAATTTTTATTATGGGTCATGTTTATAGATGGGATTCTACCCGGTATTTACCCGATGTATTGGTAAATACTGGGTAAATACTAGGTATATTTATTGTTTAAATCTTTTTTTGGGTATTTATAAAATGATTTTAATATCAAAATATTTTCAAAAACTGAATGTCAATCAAACCTAAAAAGATTTTTACTCATATCAGAAACCAAAAAACATTCAAAAAACCGAATTAAATTTGTAATTCCGCGAGAAGGTATGTGTTTATTGTGCTAGTACTTGTAAAATGCAACAAATTTTCATAAATAGTTTTTAGGTTTTAACATGGGAAGACAGAAATGAAAAAATATGGAAACATTTTTCTATAAGGACGATATCAGTTCTTCTGAATCATTTGATGATATACCATCCATTCTACTGGAATAATCCATTCCTCATACTATTTTGATTATTTTGCAAGTGAAACTAATATTGAAAGTTTCAGCGACAATGAATAAGAAGTCTTCAAGCCTTTGTTTTACAACTCTATGTACAATTTTTTCTTTTTCTTTATAAAATTAAATAAAAACAAATCATTCTCTTGAACCATCCAATGTTTTTCTGTTCCACATAATCTTCAAGATAGGTTTTACCCACATTTTTAGTAAACACCTGGGTATTTACCCGTTATTACCCAATTTACCCATTTTATCGGGTATTTACCAATTGGGTTTTTACCCATTTTCCATCTATAGTCATGTTTAAAAATCGGTGAATTTTAGTCCATTCAATATCCGACTTTCATTGGAGTTAGAATGATTGTGACGACATCCCAAAAGAAACTAATTTGTCGACATTGCATTGTATTCCATGATCCAGAGAATCTCCATTTCCACAGCCATTTCCATGCAATTTATTTGTGATGCTCCTCAAGGTTTCAAATACTTGATTGTGACTCACTCAGTTGACGAATGACGTATGTCATTTAGATCGTGATTGCGTAGGCATGAATTAAAAAGGTGAAGTAGGTGTCAAACAGTTTCGGATGAACACTTGAACTTTTCACAAAATCTACTACGACACCTAGATCGTCCAAATGGCGACGAGAGTTATTTATGATCCCGAATGTGGATGACCTGTATTTAAAAGTAACATATGTACGAGATCATCAATGGTCCAATAAATTCAGTTGTGTGCATTAGAGTGCTCCAAGATTGTATGGACGAAAAAAACTTTCGAGGTACAGGCCGTCCCCCCCTCTAGAATTGTTCTATGTATTGTTGAAACACATTGTGTAAAATATTAGGATGATAGGATAACGTTAACTGGTGGCGCAACGACGCTGAAGTTTTGAGGTGCATTTACAAGGGGAAAATATGCAATTTTTTCAGTTTTTGTAAAAATGTTGCCATTAAATAATGACTTTTACAATTTAATTTAAAAGAATCGAAATGTGTACGTAATTGTCGTTATAATAAGATATAAAAGACAAAAATTGGTGAAAAAATGTTAAAGTTATTAAAAAATCGCCAGGCCATTAACGTGTCTCAGGCCACTAGAACAAGAAATTTATGAACAAAATTAACATATTTTGAGAAATATTAAAATAAAAGCTTATTTTTACTTAAAATATATCCATATTTACTTGTGTATGAGTTTTTGTTATCGTAGGATACCGTTAACCTATTCGCAGGTATGACCAAAAAAATTAAATTTTTTTAACGGCAGTTTCAAAACTCCAATTTCAAATTTTTAAAAATTTTGTTAAACAAATTTCAGAATTTTTTGATCATCACATGGGGATTTATTGACAACATAATAGGGAATAAAAATGTGAAAAAAGTATGTCAATACCTCCTATAGTTTTTCCGTACCTGCGATATAAATTTTGAGATTTTCGAGAAAAACTAATTTTTTGGCCATATTTTGGGGAATGACCAGAATTTCCTTACTGTAATGATTTTTAAGTAAAAGCTATTCAGAATAATATAGTCCAGGTAATTTTAAATATAGTCTGAAAGTTTTACTAAAATCGGAAAACTTTAACCCTTAAATCGTGAAGGTCAAAGGTTAATTTTTTCAATATTTGGAATTTCTCATGGAAAGATAGCGAAATATTATACATTTTTGGGCCGATTTTGATGAAACTTAAGAAAAATATAAAACGAAGTCTAGTATTCACAATAACAGTACAAAAATGGAAATTAACCCTTAAGAGTACTTGGGGTCAAAATGAATGTGTTTTTCGTGATTTTAAAAGTTGAGGGTCATTTGGACCCCAAGTTCTATTAAAGGTTAATTTCCATTTTTGTACTGTTATTGTGAATACTAGACTTCGTTTTATATTTTTCTTAAGTTTCATCAAAATCGGCCCAAAAATGTATAATATTTCGCTATCTTTCCATGAGAAATTCCAAATATTGAAAAAATTAACCTTTGACCTTCACGATTTAAGGGTTAAAGTTTTCCGATTTTAGTAAAACTTTCAGACTATATTTAAAATTACCTGGACTATATTATTCTGAATAGCTTTTACTTAAAAATCATTACAGTAAGGAAATTCTGGTCATTCCCCAAAATATGGCCAACAAATTTGTTTTTCTCGAAAATCGCAAAATTTATATCGCAGGTACGGAAAAACTATAGGAGGTATTGACATACTTTTTTCACATTTTTATTCCCTATTATGTTGTCAATAAATCCCCATGTGATGATCAAAAAATTCTGAAATTTGTTTAACAAAATTTTTAAAAATTTGAAATTGGAGTTTTGAAACTGCCGTTAAAAAAATTTAATTTTTTTGGTCATACCTGCGAATAGGTTAACGGTATCCTACGATAACAAAAACTCATACACAAGTAAATATGGATATATTTTAAGTAAAAATAAGCTTTTATTTTAATATTTCTCAAAATATGTTAATTTTGTTCATAAATTTCTTGTTCTAGTGGCCTGAGACACGTTAATGGCCTGGCGATTTTTTAATAACTTTAACATTTTTTCACCAATTTTTGTCTTTTATATCTTATTATAACGACAATTACGTACACATTTCGATTCTTTTAAATTAAATTGTAAAAGTCATTATTTAATGGCAAATTTTTTACAAAAACTGAAAAAATTGCATATTTTCCCCTTGTAAATGCACCTCAAAACTTCAGCGTCGTTGCGCCACCAGTTAACGTTATCCTATCATCCTAATATTTTACACAATGTGTTTCTACAATACATAGAACAATTCTAGAGGGGGGGACGGTCAAAATTCGCAATTTTATTTTTTGGAGCACTCTAGTGTGCATATATGGAGGGAGTTTAGAGTGGCAGACATTTAATATGATTGAGCCTAAGGACTCTACGGATTTTTGAGCATGTTCCTCTACAAGCGACTGGTGACTATATAGATAATTCCAGTTCCATCTCTTCAGATCCTATGACCTTGTGAACTGAAGAATGTCCTAGAGTAACAAAGCCGGTCGACAGGTCTACCGCCACGTCAAACGTTTGTTGAAAGGCAAAGGGTCAGCTGGAGGAGAAAACAGTCCTTGGTGGAAATAGGAATATTGGCATGTTTGTTCTTAAGCCTCTTATTCCATATGGGTAATTCTAACCTTTCTTCAAGCTCCACACTGACATGACTCCCAGATCTTGTTGTTGCGATATATGGCTGCACTGATAGTCTGTGAAACTTCAATTTAGCATATAAAGCATTTAGATTTGAGTCTTTGAAGCTGCTGTTCATTCTTCTTCGTCGATATGGGGAAATACCAAGCTGTAGATCACAACTTTCGAACTTCCTTACTCAAGTTGCAGTTCTTCAAATGATCTCATCGTTTAGCTTAGCGTAATTTATTATTCAGCTGGACGATCATAAAGCCAACAGTGTTGGTTTTGTTAATGTCATCCCGTTTATCTACAAAACCTACTGCATAAACTCTCGAAAGGGGCTACAACAGCTTCGCGGAAAGAGGATATCGGAAAATTTATTGTTTCTAGACATTTTATTTGATTGTACGATTATGAGTACGCGATCTGATTTCATGGAAACTCGCTAGGTTGCGCAGTTAATCGCTATCGGAATGTCAATCGTTCTAGCGCAATTACACATTAATCATATGAGGGCATTGTCGTTCAGAGTGCTGAAGTTGTATTCGTCGATTTATTTTGCCAACAACGCACCTTTTTGATCTTCCCTTTCCCATCATGCCAGAACTGATTGTATTTTTTAAAGTATACTAGGATTTGTTAGGTACTCGCAGAACCTAGACTTATTCCGTTTCTCGAAATTTTATTCCAGATCTGAACCTATTATAGATGACGAGTTTGATGCATCCCTCGTCTTTTCAGATACACACAGCCTCAGAAGTGAGTATACACCAGTGATTTTTTTGATTTTTTTAAGATCATAAAAATCATTATATTCCGACTTAAATCTTTTTTTTTTTGAGAACCGAATCTATTATTCATCTCAATCTCCAACAAACCGAAACTTTTAAATTTGAATCGATGGATAGATTTTAGGATTTTCATTATCTTAAAAAAAATCAAATAATTGTTGGTGTTTACTCACTTTTGATGCTCACTGTAAGTCTTGTAGTCATTACAACTGTACAATCAGCGATTGTTCGTTAGTTTTGTCTACTGGGCACACAATGTTGTTCAGTTATTTTTCCGAAATACAATTTAAGAGTGGTGACTATAAATCTTGTAATTGATGTAATTGTTTTGTTGTATGAAGACGTCGATGACAATGGTGATTTTCTTTACTGCGGATAGCATGAAGTTTAAAAACTATCCGACTAATCACTTTCAAGGTTTAGTGCGGAGCTGTTCCTAAACTAACGCTAGCCCTAGCTAGTACTTAAATTATTCAAAAACTTGCAGAAACATTGTCATAGGAATGAAAGCAGCTATGCCACAAGATGTTGATCCGCTCGTAAAAATTCAAATGTTTTTGGTAATTCTGAACCGGTTGTTTTGGGAATGTAAGTCTTTAGTCTATGTATCTAATATATTTCTCTGGGTTATGTATTTTGTATATTTCTCCAGTCTTATTTATACCTACATTCAATGTCACTAAACTATATATCTTTAGAATTTATTTCTAGTCTATGTTTCAACTTAATGTATAGTCAATTACACTCCGATTATCATTAAGGATTTTAATCCTCGATTTTTAAATCTACTATTTTCTATATCTTCTTCCCTATTATTGTGCATTAATTTGTACTAAAGTAAAACAAACTTTATTTTGTCCATTAAACTATTTTCTCTTCATAAATTCTTGTACTCAAAAGTCATAGTGTCACTAGCAAGCACCTGTTACAAGTTCGACCCCAACTATACATGTTTAATAATAAAAATAGTTAATGTTAACCTTATAAAAAAAACCTAATTTAAACACAAATATTTTCAATAACTTCTAGTATTAATATCCATTCATATCAAAGACATTGTAACAATAAAAACACGATGTTTAAAATGCAATGATATATTGTTAATTACGAAATGTACAGGAGATTGAAAACATTTGACCTTTTTAACGGTTTTGCTACTTCCTTTTTCAAAAAAAAAAAAAAATAAATAAATAAAAAAAAAATCTGAATTTGGTCATTTGTAAGACAAATCAAATACACTCGAAAAAAATTAAGTACTAAAAACATAGCTTTTATGTTGAACTTAAATGTTTTTGAGATTATTTATAATAAATTTTCAGCAGAGAAAACTTATTTTTATACCCTACACCACCATAGTGGGGGGGGGGGTTATATTGGGTTAGTGCTGATGTTTGTAACATGCCTAAATATTGTTCCAAAACCCACCTTAAAGTATACCAATCTGCTCAGGATCACGATGTCTCGATGTCCGTCCGTCCGTCTGTCCGTCCATGACAAACTTTAATCCGTCCGTCCTTTAATCAAACTACAGGTCGCAATAATTCGACAAAATTTGGTACAAGCTCTTCTATTGCCCAAGGACGAAGCTTATTGAATATAGTTAGAATCGGTCCATTATTTCTCCTAGCCCCCATACGATTGCCCTATCTGAAAATAGTTATGCTCTCATAAATACCTCAGTTATGTAGATATACAAACCAAATTCTGTAAAAATAAGTTTCATATAAGTCAAACTCGCCTCACCAAATTTGTGATGATCGGTCAACAATTAGTCATAGCTCCCATATAATGCCCACTTCCGAAAATATTTTTAATGAGTGTGATTTCTTAAAAAAGTTGGTATTCAAGCAAAATTCAACACAAATAGCTTTTATATACACAGAAGTCATGCCACCTAATTTTATGGCGATTGGTCCATATCTAGATTGGTGTATATGGTCGGGCTTGACCGACTATACTTTCTTACTTGTTTTCTACTGGTTCATGAGTGCTCTACCATTTAAACTACATTTCACAACACAATTTCAGAAGATTAATGTCTAAAGACATGTTTGTTGGAATATTTGAGGGTGCTGTGGCTTAGTAGGTTATTGCATTTGATCATTAAGCTTGATATGGTATTTGCGGCCTGGGTTCGATTCCCAGCCGCTGCCAATCAACAACAGCAGTTTATAATAATTATTAGTTTTCTAATAACTAGTATTTAACCCAGCACCCTCCATCGGCGCTTCAATCTGTAAATAACGCTCAATTACAGAGTTGTCAAACAAAACGTTTTTCTACTCCTTTCCTCCCCTTTCCAAAGAAAGTAACATAATTAAAATCGCTGGTTTATTTCCTTTTTAATGCAAATAACAGCGATCAGTAGTTTAAAATTTGTAACAACTTTTTATTTAAATAGTCACTCTTTTTTTAATACACACACTTATATTACTCACTTTTAAAACATACTGGTAATACAGTTAATGTTAAGTCCAACTGAGCCTACAATAAAACTGACCGACTGCAACCCGCTGCTACTATTTATATTCACAGTGTCATCTTCTAGTAGTGTCATGAATTATCTTAACAAACTAAACTATAATGTTCTATTTCTAGAGCTTTTGGCTGCTTTTATGTTAACAGCTTTAACAGTTAATGTTATCGCACTCAAAAACAATGTTAATAACTGCGCTATATCAACATTGCTGATAAGTAAAAAAAAATTTTAAAGTTTGAGTAAAGCTCGTATTCTACCAAATTTCTTATTCCTTCATATTTAGTGATTTGAAATACATTAAAAGTTAATACAAATTTAACATGTTACAGAAACGTTTACATTTACAGGCCTTTTAAGACATTATTGAATAAATTTAGTATATACTTAGTATTCTTTTTACATTTATACAAATTTAAGCTACATCTAAGTTATATAATTGCCGACCATAAAATTGTAAATGCAGATTTTTAATCAGTTTATTTTTTGAGTGTACAAAACCTCCAATAAACATGCACTAACGAGTCTAACCAAGAATCAAATAACAGATCTAATAAAGTGATTTAAAATAAAAATCTAATTATACTTCTTATATTTCTTGTTTATTTTTTAATTTCCTCCTTGGTAATACGAGTACTAATATACTAAAACCAACAGCTTAGAATTGCAAAAAGAACAAAACATTAACTAAATGTTACCAAAACGAGAAAAAAAAAATCAAGACAGCAGATATTGTACAAAATGCACTGTTTCCTAACAGTTAGGTTCTAACTTTTGGCAAATATCAAAGAAAAGATATTTGCCAAAATTTAGATATTTTGTTATCATTACTATGTAGATAACAAAATATCTATAATAAATTTATGCACGTAAAACTTATTTTCACAAATTTTGTGAACGTAATTCTGTTTCATATCTCAATAGTACAAAATAAACGTTTAAAGCTACTACACTATAGAAAATTGACTTCACGCTAGGTTACATGGAATGTAACCTACTACTGGGATAATACGTCCCAGCAATTTTCAAATGCAATTTCTTATCTGAATAACACCTAACCATGTTTAAGAGTTCATTATAATCCATATAATCCATACAAATATATAAATGTCTTTGTAAGTTTGTTTGTTTGTTGGTTTGTTTGAGCATCACGCCTAAACGGCTCAACCGATTTTATTGAAATTTGGAACATAGATAGATCCTTACTTGGAAGCGTCAATAGGCTATATCTTTTTTACCTTCAACAAACAAAAAATTCCGGTATTAATTATATTAATTTATTTGCTTATAAAATCTTTTCACATTTTTTTATTTTACTTCGACAGGGGTAGCGAAGCGCACCGGGTCAAGCTAGTATTTGAATAACAACATAGCGGTATATGTCAGCGTATTCATACAGCTTGAAAATGAATTTCACAACATTATTGAAATTTGAGCAGTTTGGAAGTCGGCCGCACAGTAGTATAGAAAAAATATAGAGGGATATAAATCTCTAACTTCTAAAAGCTTAGTCCAATTTGAATAAAATTTTAAATTTGAACTCTTGTCGTGTTCAAGTTTTGAGTTGGGACCTCATCGACCCACCAGGGGCGCGACCAGGGGATCCCAAAGTAGGTCACTTTGAGATCCCCTCGTTTGGATACCGATTTCAAAAAAATTACAAATAAAGAATCTCCTCGTAAAGCACGTAAAGCTATCAATTATCAAATATCTTCGTATTTGAAAATTAAATTTTTAAAATTTTTACCCACCTTGCTCCAGTTTTTTGATATCAGAGGGTCCAAATATTTCCCGAATTTCTCCATTTTTATTTAATTAGACCAGGATGCCAGTAGAGCATCTTGGTATCGTAAAGTATTTAGACCATTCCACAAATTAAATCCCTAATTACATTTATAAAATGCTATAAATAAGCAAATATATGTGTACTTTCATCTAAATTTAATAATAGGTACCCTGAAATAGCTCCCAAATGAAATAACTCCCAATGAAATAACTCCCAATGAAATAATTCCCATCAAAAATGAAATAATTCAAATAATTCAAAGGATAAAATGAAATTACTCCCAATAATCGGCGGTTTCATAATTTTAAAAATATTACTCCCAAAATAGCGAAATAACTCCCAATGAAATAAATCCCAATAGAAATGAAATAATTCCCAATCCGAAGCAATTTATTTATGTAATCTAAAAAAAGGAACTACAAAAGTGAAATTATTCTTCGCTTACCACACAGTTTTTGATATTTATTGGTTCTGCTTTTGCAAAGTAGAACCCAACAAAAATGAAATAACTCCCAATGCAGTGAAATAACTCCTAATTCCCAAAATAAAATGAAATAAAACCCAACAAAAATTTCATTTGGAGTTGTTTCATTGGGAGTTATTGCATTATGAAATAACTCCCAACAAAAACTTATGAAATAACTCCCTATGCGTTAGGAGTTGTTTCATAATGAAATAAGTCCTAAGTTGTATGAAAACTTGTTGGGTGTTATTTAATTTTTTAATTATTTCACGGTACCTTAATAATATTTTGATGATTTATTAATTTTTTAATTTCGAATCAATCATCAAAAACACTGATTGGGATTATATGTCCCACGAAAAATACTTATTGGGATTATAGGTCCCAGGATAAAAGGACGATTTCAGGATTTCTGAGTATGCAGAACATAATATTTTTTCCTCATCTTTTAGTATATGAAAAAATGTCTACAACATATTCTTTGGTTCTCAAAATAAAACTCCGTCCCGAAAGAGTTAAGCAAAACATAAATAAACTGTATGAAAATTATGCAAAGACAATTTATATGTATAAAACCAGTTTTTACGAATTACTCACAAAAAAAGTGCATTATAAAATAAACTTTTAAAGTGACTACACTCTTGATTACTTAGAGAGACTTAAGATACAATTCAAGATCACAGGAGATATATAAAGTATCCAACTGACT
The DNA here is from genome assembly GCF_958450345.1 of Calliphora vicina. Lineage (NCBI taxonomy): Eukaryota > Metazoa > Arthropoda > Insecta > Diptera > Calliphoridae > Calliphora > Calliphora vicina. The sequence goes on from NC_088780.1 coordinate 47,890,054, forward strand.
TTTCTCTGCACTGTTTCAGAGCACGTGTGTCAAATGATCCAAAATATATATCTTGTAGTTAGACAAGGGATCAGTGATCATTACTGACAATTACTGTGTATAAGGAATACGTTGAATACTTGTTCAATTGCTGGGATACTACTACTTTTGATTATTCGATGCAACTAAAAACTTTTAATTTGAATACACAATAATGCTTTTATCGGTTAATTGAAAATAAATACAAATTTGTTTCTAAAATTTTGTATTATTTTTAATTTACCTATGTATACCTCTTCCTCGTCTAGACAACTTCTGCAATATTTGTTAAGTGGGTAACCACAATTTTCCGACGTGTCACCAATGATGCAGTCTAATAGAGTTTCAAACAGGAGCCATGAGATTCTTGGTAATTTTTGAGCTAGAGAGGTCCAGGCAATTTAGATATTCTACAAGTGCTAATAGTAGAAAAACTGAGTTTCGTCTCTTTTAACGCCCATTTATCATATTCATATTCAAAACCACAAACAAGCGAAGTATCTGTACCTTGATAAGAATGGTCAGACAATAAATAGCACCATAGAAGAGGTTTTATAAGATTGAGGTTTGAGACCACATTTTTTCCCAAAGTGTTTTTACAAATATAAAATGTTCACAGCGTTTTTCGGATTCGAGTGTCAGAATTACGCTTCCACAAGAGCTTAGTGTCTAGAACTACACAAGGGTATTTGGCTTCCTTTGAATTTGAAATTCCTAAATGCTACCAACTGTGGTGGTCTAAATTCATATTTTTTTTTAAATTTTGACTTCCTTAGAAAATTCCATATAATCTTGGTCTTAAAAAATTCAGGAATTTTTTATCTTCTGGCAAAAACTATCAATTTAATATTCGACGGGATGACACCACATAATTTTCACTGGCCTATAATAGTCCCAGCAAAAAAGTATTTTGCACTTGGAATCATTAGGTATCGCTATTACTTCTATACAACTTTTCATAATATTTATCTGCCAAAAAAATGGTGAACAAATACAGTAATGTAAGGCGAAGAACTACCTAAAGCTTTCTGGAAGCACGAAGGCAGATCTTCTAGGCGATAAATCACGATCAAAAATGTTGTAATATTTCACTTGTAAACGTAGAACGAAAACTCGAGAAACACAACCAATTGTACATAAATATTTCATGATTTTTGTTCATGATTCCTCACCACTTATTGTTGAAAGAAATTTTCCTTTACTATGGAGGTCAACGTCATCAGTACAAGCGACTATCTTGGTACTCGTTCCACTGAACTTGAAAAGGCTCTTATTCACGATAATGTAAAAAAAGTGGAGATATAACCACTACTACTTGTCCTACGATGTCCCTCTACTAACAATCTTCTTTGTTCTGTATATACCCAAACTAGAATTAATTGACCTGCTCTTCAGCATGTTGTCCTTCCAGTTCGTTATAATTTGGTCTACCTCTAAGTCATTCATAGCCACCAAGCAATTATCCACTGACCATTCCTTAGGTATCCGCGTTGTGTAGTGTATCCATTCAAATAATCGAACAATTTCTTATGAATTATTAATCGAAGAAATTATTGAGTGTATGACATACATAGATATTGTTGTAAACCTCAACAAAAGCTTACAGAATCCTTGGGAGCTAATCAAGCACCAATTTCAAAACGACTGCGAGCAGCAGGATTCACTCAAAAGTTGGGAAATTGGGTACCATACAAATTAAAGCCGAGCTACTTTGAAAGACGATTATGAGTGACCGAATTGGTGCTTGTACGCTACAAAAGGAAATCATTTTTTCACCCAAAACGTAAGAGATCGCATGTGAAGGCCAACCAGCAGAACCGACAGCAAAGCCAAATATTCATGGTGCTAATTATATGGTGGGAGCAGACCCTCACAGGGAACATATCCCGAATACAACTGATTCGTTTGGAGCGAGCAGTGGTAGAAACACGCCCTGAATATGCGGCCATGAAACATTCCATCATGACAGCGCTCGGCCATATATCGCAATACCTGCTAAAAACCATTACAATGAATTTATAGTCCAGACCGTGCCCTGCACGACTATTTAATTCCATATAATTGTTTCCATGTTATTGCTCTCTCTCGTTCCCTTCTATGCATTTAGTCTACGGCTCTGGCGTTTTCTTCTACAAATACAGGCAGAGAAAAACATGGTTGTGGTAAACATAATCTAAGAGCAAAATATTATGATAAGTATTACGATAATTATTACTATCATAAAATATCATATTATGTTCAAATATATTAATTGTTATACATGATCATAATATGTTGTGAGGGTAATCATATTATGATTCAAAGCAGTCATCGTATAACCCATATTATGACCCAATGAAATTATATTATGATCCAACAAAATAATATTTATGATCCAATGAAATTACAGTGGTGGCCACCAATTTAAGACAAATACTTGAATTTTTTTCAACTGAATTTTAAGTGCGATAGAGCCAAAATAAAAGGACCTCTAAGGGTATGAAATTTATTATTAATGTTTCTAGTTTCTGAAAAATGTTTGGAAAAATCGGTAAAACATATATGGACAAAGATATGTGGAAATACGTTGACCCACCTCAGCGAACATCCGCTGTTAATAACATGATATGACCGAAACTAATGGAACTAATAATACGAAATTTGGTCCGAATATTTTATAATAATAAAATTATAATGATATAAATGTTAGAAAATATGTTTATTTAAAAAAAAATTTTTTTGGTCAAGTTGTAGATAAATCTTATGAGTTCGTGGTTAATATGTATGAATTGATACAGTCGAATAAAACACACATGTATGTTAAAACAGTCCTCATGCATACATATTTGTGGAAATATTTGAAAAAATAATTGACAATTACATGGAATTTGGCAAACAATTTTTGTCTTAAATTCCTGGCCACCACTGTATATTATAACCCAAAGTAATCATATTATCATTTAATATAGTTTGTTTGCCTATTTATCATTTTTTACTTGCTTTAAAAATAATTGTGTTTTAGTGAACCATACTGAAATATATAATTGTGATGTGTAGTTCGCAACCATGCCGAATCATAATTCTAAAATGATATATTTGTTATTTAGTACAAATTCGCCGCAATGCGAAAATATGGTTGTTCAATACTGTCAGAATTGCAGCGACATATATTTGGCCGTTAATTATACAATCCAAAAGATAGCTTAGAAAGATGAAATTGATATTGCAAGGGATTGCAAACAAACTTTTAGAAATTTATAAAAAGCTTAAAGCCATGAATATTACGATTTGCAACAGAATATAGAGCAGAAAACTGTTTCGCCCGCAACAAAAATTTTTTTGTTTTTTTTTCTTGGACCAGGAACTAGGAAAATAGGTTATGGGAGGGAGGATAGAGGGAGTAGTGTTTGTGGACATTTGATTTCAATTTTCCTATATTGAAAGTGACAGTAAATACTTCAGGAGGAAGCTTATTCCACATACGGACAGTACGGCTAAAGAACGAATTTTCCCTGTAATGTGTTGTGCGATCTACTGTCCAGTCGACAACGAATTGATGTGCCCTTGCCGAAGAGCGTGTGTTGCGTAAAAATCCACATCGTGTGTTGCGTAAAAATCCACAACCCACATTGCGACGATGTTCCAGTGAGTCAATAGAGCTGGATACCCTACTGTCACCGATAAGCATCTTCGCCCTCTCCTGTACGCGGTCGAGTAACTCCAAAATAGACTTCGAAGCACCGGCCCACACATGAGAGTTGTATTCCATTTTAGGTCGGATATAAGTGGTGTAAATAGTAAGGAGATCAGATGGAGTGAAGTATTTCTTACACCGTTTTAGAAAACCAAGGCACTTGAATGAAATGTGTTTTGTCCAGCGGACATCCCACTGAATACTCATGCCTAGAACATCAAGAGCTTCTGATTCCTTAATATTTACACCACCCATAAAAACAGATGGAGCAACATGATCTGTTGTGCGTTTGTGGGTTAACATACAACATTGAGTCTTGCGTGCATTAAAATCGACTCTATTCGCACAACCCCATTCAGAGATTGGCACAAGATCTTGGTTAAGCGTATCTCTTCATATTTTGCCTCATTGCCCCAATCTCCGACAGGCTTGGTCTATATTTGAATGCATATGAATGGCAAATGTTGCTGTCATCTGCAAAAGAGTAGATAGGGTTGGAAGTTTGACATAGAAGGTCGTTTATAAAGATAAGAAATAGAGTAGGAGAAAGGACGGAGCCTTGCGGTACCCCTGAATTGATCTTGAACTCGTTTGATGAAATTCCATCTATAACAACTCGTATAGTGCGATATCTGAGAAAGCTCGATATAAATCGGCAGAAGTTATTACCAACACCAAAAGCAATAAGTTTTGCTAAAAGCGCACCATGCCATACTCTATCAAACGCTTTAGAAACATCTAGAGCCACTTTACTTTCGCCAAAACGGTATATGGAACGACACCATTTTTCCGATAGGAAGGCTAGCAAGTCTCCCGTAGAGCGTCCTCTACGAAAGCCATACTGCCGGTCGCTGAGTAAATTGTTGGAAAATAAACGAAGTAACGATATTCCTGACATGGATATCAACCAATCTTTCCAGTGGTTTCAATAAAACCGGTGATAGACTGATTGATCTTTAACTGACATCTATAACCTCCCTAAATTTTCTCTCGGCTTTCGTTAGGAATCCTTATGTATCGAGATCTTTAGAAAGTACCATCCCAAGACGTGATACTTCCACGGTACTTTTTAAATTTAAGCAGAATTGCTCTCTTGATTCCCTTTTCATCTTTTTCGTCAGTCTGGAATTTTGCATTAGAATTTATTATTTTCCCCGTGAAGCTTGCAAAGCTTTCATTGTAGTTATTACAAATAAGGTATTCAGTTGGAAATGGTGTTTAAGGAATAAAACGAGCAAACAAACAAAACGATAGACAGACAGGAAAACTACGTTAAAATATTTTTGATAATTAAATGAAATGAGCATTTGACTTTTTTGTTTGTTTCGCTTCGTTTCGTTTCATTTGTGGTGTGCAACAGGTAAGTAGTTGTTGAATTGAGAGCGAACTGCACAAAATGATAAACTATAACAGTTGCGGATTTGTTATAATCTTTGGGGATTTGTTGCAGTTCTTTTGTTGGTTAGTTCACTTGTTTTATTTAATTTTTTTTTTCAATTTCATTCTTAAATAGCATTTGAACCTGTTGTACAGTTAGAGATACAGCAAACACGTCGTATAAGCTTACGTTGATGCCACAAAACACTGCCGAATATATACTAACATACACACACCTTGCACAGGATGACTTTTTAATGGTCTAAAGTTTAACTAAAGGTTGGTCTATCATTTCTTTAATTTTGGATACGGTGGCTTTGGGTGGTTGTGCTATTTGTTACAATAAATAAAACGAACTGAACTGTAAGACAAAAAAAAATCAAAGAAAAAAACACTAAGCTCAACTCAACTACTCCTCACAAGGATTATAATGGCATAAAATTTGAAAGACAGAAAACGTGAGTTTCGGCAAAACCAAATAAACAACAAGTGCATCTCTATGAATTGCAAGCAAACTGCAAAAAATAGCCAAAAAAAAAGAATAAACTCTGATTTACAATCATCACAATAAAATCAGGAGAAAAAAAGAAACAAATAAGAAATGGCAACAACTTTGGAAATATTATTGTAACAAGCTTACTTACATAGAGCCAAACATCATATTAGGATATTTGAAATCAGGGAGGGGTTACCTATAGGATTAAGTGACACAAGCATAAAGCGTATTTATTTTAGTTGAATCAAAGATTCTTTACAAATCCTAGAGAAATATCGAGGTGGGTCAACCATTGTTGAAAGTTTTAATAATATTCTCTCCAGTTGTTAATATTTTTCAAGTTTGTACACCCCAGAATTTTAGACTATTAAGAAATGTTTCAAACACAATCGCCAGGCAGACAGGTAGATATACTAGCACATTAAAAGACAACCTGATACAAGCTAAGAAATCTTTAGAAAGAGACAGAGAGAGATGGAATAAAATAGAAAAAAAAACTACAATTTATGGCTTCAACCGAAATGAAGTCGAATAGCTACAAAAACGTTTGGACTGAGAAGACTCATCGCTTAAAATCAATTGTACTCGAGTAATTACAAAATGAATGCACGAACTAATAAACTTAGTACGAGCAAAAATAACCAAAATGTAGAAACAAAATCAAACAAAATACAAAATCGATTTGTGGGTTGTTGTACGAAATGATATAAACTAAATGAATTACCAAATTCAATTGTATAAACTCCAAAATAAAACACAAAACCAAATGCAAAATGCTTTTAAACATTTTATAATTGATTAGGGTCGACCTTATGATGGGCTATTTGATCAGGCTTGGTCAAAAACTTTTTTGATTTTTTTCAAAATGTGCCCTTTATAGTAGAACAAAAATTAAAAAAATTCAAATAAATTTTTGATTTTGCCAAAAAATCAGAAATTGTATGTTTTGAACAGTTTAGCCTTTTTATTTACTTTAATTTTGAATTTTGCTCGTGGCTTTTTTCTAGCCTTTTTTTAATTTCAAAATAGCATTTTTTGAAATTAAAAAAGGGTAAAGAGTAAATAAAAAGGCTAAATTTATATTTGTGAGCCATTTTCATTTTAATTCATTACTGTTTTTCATTTAGATTTTCAACATACTCAAGTGCTTCAAAATGAAATAGAGTATTTTATATCTGAAAGCTAAAATGTCTAGCAAATTCTCTTTCAAGACAAAATTGTTATTTACACAAGAGTTCCACAAACTCTTGAAGGCTTGTGATACTCGATGGCTGTCAATAGACGTTAAACGTATTGTGGATCTATGTTTCGAGTTAAAACCCACTTTGGTTTAATTTCGTCAAACCTGCAATTCTGATTATAATTTGGAGTACCATCCTTTTTTGAGACCAGTATTGTACAAAGTCCAAAAAGTAAATAAATCATTTGTAAGCAATTCAGCGGTTCGAGCAAATCTGTTTTCTGATTTACATTTTTTTCTAAATAGTTTGTGTTTTCAAATTGTAATACAAAGCAAGTAATTTGATCCATTATCGTCCCCAATTGAAAATTGTTTAAAGCAAACATTTCATACAAGTTTGAAGAATGAGAGATAAAATAAAGAACGGTATAATTAGTGAAGATTATGAAAAAATAATACGGCAAATTAAACTAATTGACCAATTGCGACAAAGATTACCATATGAAAAGTCTTCGCAAAATCGATTTTTTATCCGTTGATAACACCGGATGATATACGTCTGAAACTATAAACTTAATGGAGAAAAAATGTGTTTTCAGTTTTTCATTTCGTGATCGTGTGTCCTATACAAAAATATTGTACCAACACCCACCTTAAAGTGTACCAATCTTCTCAGGATCACTTCTGAGTCGACTAAGCGATGTCCGTCCGTCTGTCCGTCTATCCATGTAAACCTTGTAATCAAACTACAGGTCGCAGGTTTAAATATAATTCGACAAAATTTGGCATAAACCTTTATATTGCCCCAAGGACAAAGGTAACTACCTTTTGAATTTTGTTAGAATCAGCCCATTATTTATTCTATAGGATACACCACCATAGTGGGGGAGGTATAATGGGTTAGGGCTGTTGTTTGCAACATACAAAAATATTGTCCCAAGACCCACCTTAAAGTGTACCAATCTGCTCAGGATCACTTTCTGAGTCGACTAAGCGATGTCCGTCCGTCCGTCTGTCCGTCCGTCCATCCATGTAAAACTTGTAATCAAACTACAGGTCGCAGGTTTACAGATAATCCGACAAAATTTAGCACAAACCTTTATATTTCCCCAAGGACAAAGGCTATTGAATTTTGGTTAGAATCAGCCCATTATTTATCCTAGCCCCCCTACAATTGGCCTATTTGAAAATAGTTAAGCTCTCATAAATATCTTAATTATAAACATATTCAAACCATTTTCAGCGCAATTAAGTTTTATGTAAGCCGAACACTCACGACCAAATTTCATGACGAAATGTCATTATATACATAAATCTCTGAAATATGTCAGTATCCAAACAAAATTCAACATGTTTCATATATTCGCAATTCATCCCACCAAATTTTGTGACGATTGGTCCATAATTAGTCATAGCTCCCATATAAGGCCCACTACCGTAAATGTGTGTATTCAAATAAGATTCAACACAAATAAGATTCATATCAGCTGAAAGTCCCTGAAGACGAATTTGTATGTCTAAAATGTATCTTGAAAATCTATAAATGAAAATCATTTATGCATCGAATCATTACTTGCGATGAAAAATTGATCCATTATGATAACCCGAAGCGTAAGAGATCATATGTGAAACCTGGCCAACCAGCCTAATCTACACCAAAGCCAAATATCTATGGCGCTAAGGTAATGCTCTGTATTTGGAATGACCCAAAAGTGTTCCATCTATGACAGGGAACTTGCACCGAAAGCAACTGATTCGTTTGGGCCGAAAAACGCCCATAATATTCGACCAGACTTGAAACCATCATGACAATGTTGATATACCTGTTGAAATACCAAATTTATTATTATAGTGGAACTGTTTTCCTATCTGCAGGTGTTTTGTTTATATAAAGGGTCTTTCATTAAGCGCCTCCTATCCTTAAAATTAAATAAAACAAAGTCTGTGTGAGATATTATCGAAATTTTACACTCATTTGAAAGGCCTATCGATGCTATAATGTATGGAATATGACATCGTGGAAATGTCCGCCGTGGCTTCGCTGGGTGGGTTGCTCCCGAAATGTCGAATTTTTAATGATTCTGGCGCATAAATCCGGGGTCAAAACACAAGATCTCGGTGGCCAGTTCACACCACGTGAGATGACCATGTCCTCAAATCGATCATGGAGATTGTCCAATGTGGCATGAGCTGTGTGATATGGAGCACCGTCCTGATGAATCCACATTTCGTTGATGTTCATAATATCCAAGTCAGGCCAAAAAAAGGTAATATCATCTGCCTATAGTAGTAGTTCTCAATGAAACGTGGACGAATGACGCCATCAGGCCAAAATCCACACCAAACAAAAATTTTGTTTGTTGACGTACCCATTCATCCAGAAATGGGTCTCATTGTAAATTGGGCTAAGAGCGCGGAGCGCAGTCCGAACAGAACACCCATTTTTTAAACGCTATATCCGACAGTGGCAAACAAACTGTTCAAATAACAGACAATTCGACAGGAGCAGCTTCAACAATATGGTCGCTGTCAACTGTAAAAATTCGGATGTCCCTATTGAAAGACCCTTTATTAAATCTAAAAAATCGATATTTTGAGGAAGCCCGACTCAATATTCTGCAATGTATGGACTGATACCATGAATGGCACGACCATGAATATATTTCTTGACAACGAACAAGTTTCATTCATTATGAATAAAAATTTCCGGGGAGTTTTTTTTCCTTTTCCCATTTTTCCTATTCAAATTCAACGTTACAAATAAGAAAAGGGAAATAAATCCCGGGGAAATTTTATTCCAAATTGGGCTGATATTTTTTACTGACATTTCATTCACCTAACCTCCCTGATTAGGTTAGCGGATATATTCCCCTGAATGTGATAATTCAACACAAAATCCCACAACATACTGTAGCGTACAAACATCCACCCAACTAAATTGTTGCAAAGTAACAACTATTCGTCCACCCATAAAACCATCCAGCCAGCCCCAGACTTTACCCAAAATCCAAAACAGCCAAGATCAATAACAAGCCCAGTCAAGTCATGGCAATAGTCATGGCTAAAATAATGAAAAACTGAAAAAAAATAGACACCAACCACCACCAAAATAACAACAACAACAAATAAATACGATCACAATAAGAAATCGTAACAAAATGAATTGCTTTACAATTGAATTGGCATTGTATCATTTAATGAAAACGAATTAAATTTTAAAATACCAAAAAAAAAGAGAAAAAAACAGCAACCGAAACAAATTCAATGAATATGACCAAGAGAAGATGAACCGCACCCATTTACCGGCGACGTTTGTTTTACAAAAACAACAGTCCAACTATAGATTTACTGTTACTTTAAATTAATTAATTAAAATTGAACTTAATTAGATCAAAAAGTGGCTGCAAAATAACACAGTAATTTCTAGTTAATAGTAAAATGAAAATAATCACTTTATAAGTTGGGCTTTAAAAGAGAGAGAGAAAGATGCGATAGAAAAAGTCAGGAGTTGCTGTATTTTCATTAATTTCACTGTTTGATAAAAATGTTGTCTTAAACTGGAGTACATAAAGGAATGAGTTAAAACAATTTATTAAACCAAACGTAAATTTTGGTATCGTTTTATGGCTTATCTGCAGCGTCTGTCTATTGGTATGAACTGTATGTGTTTCGCTGCTGCTTTACAAGTGCACGTATTGGGTCAATAGAAACAATTACTTGTTAGTTTTAGTTAAATTAGATTTTTACCAAGGGTAACAAGGGTAGCCTTCTTGAAAAATCAATATGTTTTTATAAACATCAGTAAAGTTATGGGGAATACTGTCAGTCCAAGCTTAATTTTAACATAAGATCACTGCAAATCGTACATTCGTATTTAAATTCGTAACAAATATATTCTATGTGCTGCAATAATGATACTATTTTATTTTTAATAATAACTTTGACATTTATAATGATATATGCTGCCAAACATGCTCATGTTTTGACCATAATTGAAACATTACAACCCAAGAGTCTTTAGGCTAAATTCTCATAAATTTCAATTAATGAAATGTTTGTATTTTAATTAATAATCATTTAATCGAGTGTTCCAGCAAAACTGGGTCAAAGTATTTAATTTACATAAATACTTCAACTGCATATTATTTGATAATCCATAGACGTATAAATATTAAATTATAATCAAAATGCAATTTTGAAAATTAATAAACAACATCTAAACATAAACATACCAATGCAAATAATGGACAACAGATCTACCACTATTAACCATACTATGGTAAAAACAGACAGGGCGGTCACTAAACAAACAGCAACCAAGTAAGTACTATAACAAAACAAGTATTAATGGCTTTAAGAAATACTACTACGACAATTTTCGGAAAATAAATCTGAATTTTCGTATCTGTTTTTGGTAAATATTTTTGGAAAAGAATGCAACACGCAATCAATTAACGCATAACGCCCATTAAATTGGTCACGCCGGACGCAAATCATAACTAATAAGCATGAAAATATGCTGTCAAGCTTAACTGGATATGTTACTTTGATTTGGAATACAAACAAACCAACAAATATATTCACTCACTCAATTTTTTCTAAAATGAAAAAGATATATTTACTCATTCATGCACTATTATAGATACAAACATATATACGTACACTGCGTGTCACAACTATAAATGCACCAGCTCAGCTCATATTTAAATTTGACAAAATATATTTCCAATAAAAACTCTACAAGTTGTAAGAAGATCACAAATGCATTCGGTCCAATTACCGACCGATCTTCATGAAATTAAGTAGCTTGCCTTCTTTCTATATGATACACTGTCTGCTAAATTTTATTTGGATACCAACATTTTTATGAGATTTGTGCTCGCTAAAGCGATTGTCGGAAATGGACTTTTTATTTGAGCTATGACTTATCAGGGACTAGTGTTAATAAACCGGTTAACCGAAAAGCCGGTTTTTCTTCAAAATCTCGTTTTTTTGCGAACCGGTTAAATTAAAATGTTGATTTTCGGTTAACCGATTTATCTGGTTTTTACCGCTCGGTTAACCGGTTTTTAAAATGTGGGGCTAAAATGAATAAATCTCATGTTTTTGTGCATTTTTATATTCACTGTATACACATTATTGGTTCGATTTGAAAACTAAACTGCTGATTTACAATAAAATTTTAATTTATTAATCATTTCGTTAGCTTTTCAGAAATATTACAGGAGAGACAAAAAACGTTCTAAAATCCATGATTTGAAATATTTTTGAAATCTTATAATCTGATAAATTTACTAATTATTTGGTATGATTTATAATGACAAATAATCACAGCTAAGAAGAAATGCATTTGCATCTTATAAGTCCTTTTTTGGGACTTGTAATATTTTCTGTTTCATATCAGAAAGTCGTGGTGATAAAATAATTTAAAAACAAGTAAGAGTACTATATTCGGCCGTGCCGAATCTTAAATACCCTCCGCAATTTATATACCTAATAATTAGTTAAACGTTTGGATCAAAATTTCCCTTTTAACCTCAAGTGAAGAAACAGAGTATAGAAAAGGGTATACAATATATTTAGACAAATTTCAAAATATTGGGTTGTTGGACTTATATGGGAGCTATAACCAATTATTGCACCTATCATCGTAAAATTTGATACATCGATTTTTATATATATTGAACAAATTTGTATCGAATTTCAACCTGATAACTGTATTTGTAAGAAATTTATGAGGATTTTAGTGATTTTCGGGAGTAAACCTTATATGGGAGCTATGGTTAAATATGGACCGATATTCACAACATCAAGTAGTATGATTGCTGGATAAAAATTACTGATCTGCGCGTAATTTCATTTTAATATCGATTTGTTTTAAATATTTATTAAGGTTAATATATTTTTCGGAAATGGGCCTTATAGGGGAGCTATGACCAATTATCGGCCAATCTGCGTAAAATTTGGTACAGTGATTTCTATATATATGAGTATTATTTGAATTTTAGCATGATAAAGGTATTGATAAGAGATTTATGGGTACTTAACTGATTTTCGGAATTGGACCTTACATGGGAGCTATGGTCAAATATGGACCGATATTCACAAAATCCTGTAGTATGATTTCTAAATATAAACTAAAGATTTCTGTAAAATTTTGTTTTGATATTGACATGTTTTAGATATTTATGTAGGTTAATGTGTTTTTCGGAAGTGGTCCTTATATGGGAGCTATAACCAATTATGGAGCGATCTTCATATAATTAGGTACAGCGATTTTAGTATATATGGGGACTATTTATGACGAATTACAACTTCATAGCGATATTTATAAGACATTTATGCTTAGTTAAGTGATTTTCGGAAGTGAACTTTATATGGCGGCTATGGTCAAATATGTGCCGATCCACAATTAATTTCGTGTTATGAATTTTTTAAGCACGAAAATTATTTTTCCTGAATTTTGTGTGGATACTGCAATTTTGTAGGAATTTACAAACCATAGAACCATATTTCGGGAAGAAATTTGTATGTGGGCTAGGAGAAATCATGAACCGATTCTTATAATTTTTACCAGAGTTAGTCATTTTAACATAAAAATAACGTGTGTAAAATTTGATGGTATTAGCTGCAATATATTTGCACAAATAATAAAAACAATTTTATAATTATCAAGTTTTTTTTTAGGTTGTCTTAGATTTTGGTTCATACCTCTGGTTCCACTGAACCGATTTTGCTGATTTTCAATACCAAACTGCTTAGGAGAACAGTAAAAATTTTTCTTGCAAGGTTACCAACTTCCGTTGTCTATTTTGACCGTGAGCGTGTTTTACATAGACAGACAGACGGACATAGCTCAATCGACTTAGAATTTCATAAGGATCAATAATATATCGATGGCTTTATATAAAAAGGCGTAACTCGATTTTTGTTACTTCACAGGAGGAGGAAAAAACTTAATAAAATCCATAAATTTTTAGATACAAAAAAAGTTTTGATGCAATTTTTAATAAAAAGAGGCAACACATTTTATTTCTCATTTAAAATTTTATTTTTTTTTATTTTCATGAATTTATCTAATTAATATAGGCCCTTTTTTCATTGATATTTTTGAAGAAAAAATTAAAGTTAGGCCTTTTTAAACTGAGTTGATAATGAGACATATTATTATAGTAATTAAGGTTTAAACGATTAAAGGATATAATTCATGAAATTAAGAGGATTAAATCAGAAGTGAACTGTAAAAAAGTGGTCTTTTTTGAGATTGCTATTTAATCCTTATAAAGTGAATCAGGGAGGATATCTTTAATTTAAAAAATAGTCGTAGTGCAAATGCTGAGCTTGTAAAGGTGCTGGAACTTTTCGTACCTCCTTTATTAATTGCACAAATTGCGATGGCAAATTTATTTGCTTATTTTTAATTTTTCTTTCTATAAGGGAACGGATTGAGTCCAGTTGAATATGTCCACTTATTAAAAAATTGTTGTTCAATACTAAAAGCCAACAATGCATCTGAGTAATCAATTACAAGTTTTTAATAAGACACGTCCCAAAAACGGAAGATACTGGACATCCATTTGTTTCATCCCAAACATAATTGTTCAATTCGTGTGTTAAAATATTGGATATTGTGAAATTATGTAGTTGTGGCAGGAACTAATTTGTTCATAGGTTTAAATATGGAATAGTTCGAACCCTTTAATAATTGCGCAAAAAATGGATAGGACAATTTTAAGTTTCCATTTTCTTTTTTTGAATCACAGTCTGCAACATAAAGCTGATAGGTCGAAAAATCCGATTCAGAAGCGAATTTGTTACTTGCATAATATAAACGCACAGCTACAGCTGCTCTAAGAGATTTACCTTGTATTATTATCATGGTGAAAATCAATAAAAAAAAAAAAAAAACGAGTTAGGGCTTTTTTTTCAAAAATTCTTCGACTTGACTTAGGGCTTTTTTTGAAATCGTTATAAATCTGTTATTTGCAATTATATCCCCCTGAAATTTTAAGGTAAGGAGCATCTGAAATTTGTCTACCGGAATAAACAAAAAACGCTATTTTTAAAAAAATTGAGTTACGCATTTTTTATATTAATCCATCGATATATACTTTGTTGGGTCTGAATAATTCTCAATATTACACACGGAATGACAAACTTATATATGGGGGATTTCATGTCAAGTGAACCAACTTTTGAAATCGATGTCTTCCGATCGGGATGAAATTTGCACCAAGGTTAGCTCTATTGGATAGTAACTCAGACACAATTTTTCAACAACATCGGTCGAGAACTCTCTGAGTTATAGGGGATAAAATTTTGACAATTTGGTCAAACAGGGGTTTTTTCTTATCCATGTAACTTATTACCTATTGTTCTTAGCAAAATGTGTCCCAAATAGTATAGATAGCTATTTCTTCGATCTTTCGAAAAAAAATATTTAAAAAAAAAATAAAAAATTTTTAATATTTTTTTTCCGAAATCAAAAACTTTTTTGACTTTTTTTTAAAATACGCCTTTTTTTTTTTTTTTTTTCTTAAAATAAAGTTTAGATATTTTCCTTGAACACCTACTTGGTCGCTTAGTGGGATGCGAGTGGGATATCTATCAAAATAAATATTTTGTAACTCAAAACATAAAATTTTTGACTTTTTTTGCAAAATCAAAAACTTTGTTGACTTTTTTTTTTCAAAATGGACCCTTTTTTAATCTTTTTTTTTAGGTCAAACAAAAGCTTAGATATTATCCTTGAAGACCCTTTTGGTCGCTTAGTGGGATGCGAGTGGGATATCTATCAAAATAAATATTTTTTAACTCAAGACTTACAATTTTTGACTTTTTTTTTTGCAAATACGATTTTTTTCCAAATGGGCCCTTTTTTAAAAATTTTTTTTGTAGTCAAAAGAAAGCTTAGGTCCATTCCTTTAAGATATTTTTAGTCCCTTAGTGGGATGCGAGTAGGATATCTATCAAAATAAATATTTTGTAACGCAAGACATACAATTTTTTAATTTTTTTTTGCAAAATCAAAATTTTTTTCCAATATGGGCCCTTTTTTAATTTTTTTTTTTTTGCTCAAAAGAAAGCCTAGGTCCATTCCTTTAAGATATTTTTAGTCCCTTAGTGGGATGCGAGTGGGATATCTATCAAAATAAATGTTTTAACACAAAAATTGTATGTCTTGAGTTACAAAACATTTATTTTGATATATATCCCACTCGCATCCCACTTTTTGAAAAAAAAAAGTCAACAAAGTTTTTGATTTTGCAAAAAAAGTCAAAAATTTTATGTTTTGAGTTACAAAATATTTATTTTGATAGATATCCCACTCGCATCCCACTAAGCGACCAAGTAGGTGTTCAAGGAAAATATCTAAACTTTATTTTAAGAAAAAAAAAAGGGCGTATTTTAAAAAAAAGTCAAAAAAGTTTTTGATTTCGGAAAAAAAATATTAAAATTTTTTTATTTTTTTTTTTAAATATTTTTTTTCGAAAGATCGAAGAAATAGCTATCTATACTATTTGGGACACATTTTGCTAAGAACAATAGGTAATAAGTTACATGGATAAGAACAAACCCCTGTTTGACCAAATTGTCAAAATTTTACCCCCTATAACTCAGAGAGTTCTCGACCGATGTTGTTGAAAAATTGTGTCTGAGTTACTATCCAATAGAGCTAACCTTGGTGCAAATTTCATCCCGATCGGAAGACATCGATTTCAAAAGTTGGTTCACTTGACATGAAATACCCCATATGTATAACCTCATTCACCACTTATGGTGGTGGAGGGTATAATTATCAATTATTTAATTAAAAAATTGACTTAAATTTTTTGGTTGAAATTTAATGAATAAACCAATAATTAAAACAACATACTTAGTAACATATTTATACTCAATTCAATTTGACTGAGATAATAATTTTGAAATTTTTACAAAATAAAATGGACTTAGGACTTTTGTATATTTATAGTTATTTAATATTAACCATTTCTGACTAATAAAAACTAAAAATTTTAAAGCTGTATATACTTTATTGGACATTCTATGTTTTCTATACATATATGACGGTTCACCGGTTTAACCGGTTTTATCGATGTCGGTTATCCGAAAAAACGGTTTTTAAAAAAGTAGGTTTTTTATAAACACTATCAGGGACCGATCGCCATGAAATTGGATCGCGTTTCTTTTTATATTAAACTTATTTATGCTGATTTTTTTTTTGGATACCAACATTTTAATAGTTTTAAGCTCGAAAGTGTGCCGTACATGGTAGCTATTGTCAATTATGAGTCGATCCATTATGTGGGCTAGGAGAAATAATGAACCGATTTTTACCAATTTCCATAGGCTTTAACATTGAGGAAATATAAACGTTTTTACCAAATTTGAATTATCTTTGAAAGTGATTCTGAATCGATCGGGCATTATAGCCATATTTTGGGCTTTACAAACATCAGCATAATTTAATTTAGTTAACAAGGTTCTATTTTTATTACGAAATATTGCAATATCTAGTG
The DNA here is from genome assembly GCF_958450345.1 of Calliphora vicina. Lineage (NCBI taxonomy): Eukaryota > Metazoa > Arthropoda > Insecta > Diptera > Calliphoridae > Calliphora > Calliphora vicina. The sequence goes on from NC_088780.1 coordinate 47,907,318, forward strand.
TTTCATAACTAAATTTGTTAAAAAGCGAAAAACGAAATAAATTTATTTTGGATATAATCTCCCTTATTCTTAGCCAGCTAAAAAGCTTACTGACCTAAATTCTATCAAATTTGATTATTATTTCTCAATTTATTTGTCACCAATTATGGATAAAAGCAAGTACTGCTTTTAACCAATATTCCAGAAAAGCTTAGCGGATAATATGGAATAATGCCCGAAATATGTTCACAATGGTTATTTAACCGTAAAGTCATAAGTGTTAATCTTTAACTTTAGCATTTATTAACGGAAGCCTTACTGGAGTATATTGATTTTTATGGATTGGTGCATTTTATTGCAGAAATATTCTTAGTTGTTCTTATTTAGTAAGACTTAAAAATTCGTGATTTTTCCAACTTTTAGCTCTAATTTTGAAACATTCGTACAATATAAATTTATTAAAAGTATTGGTCATTGTTAGCTATAACCTTTTCCCATATTTCTGGCAACACCCTTTGAGGTCCAGAACGAATCTAGCCACGGATACTCTGTTCTGAACTGATGCTTAGACCAGAGAGAGCCTCCTACATGGTTCAAAAGAAATAGTAGTCCACTTCTTTCTAAATCGTTTTTAAATGATATTGCAACATGTGTCATAGCGCTGTCATGATGGAATATTACGATTTCAAACGAACTAATTGCGTTTGGTACAGGTTCCCTGTAATTATCTAGGCATATTCCAGCAGCTCATAATATATAGGAACCTTTTGGTCCCACCAAATACAGAGCATTACCTTAGCGCTATTAATATACATATGCCTTTTGTGTCGATTCGGCTGGTTTGCCGGGCTTCACTATTCTATCTCATACGCTTCGGGTCATCATAATGGATCCATTTTTATCGCAAGTAATGTTTTGATGTAAAAATTATTTTCTTTTATAGAGTTGAAGCAGCATTTCAGACATACAAAATCATCTATCAAGGTCTCTCAGCTTTAATTCGTATGTTACCCAATTTCCCTGCTTTTGGATGAATCCGGCTGCTCCTAATGATTTTGCAAGCTCTTGTTAAGTTTGATAATGGTATGGCGAGGTTATCATCTTGGAGCAACACATCTATAATTAATGACAGACTACTAAAATGACTCTTAAAGAAAAATTAGTTTTCTTTCGGCAAATCTCTTCAATTCTTATGCATTAAACACATTCAAGATAGCAGGCTACCAACTTCAATCTGTCAAAAATAAAATGCACACGTTTATATGGAGACGATTATTTTAACGACAGCACAGCTACACGGTCACACGACTACTCATGCCGATGTAGCCGAATTAGGCTAAATTCTATTTTTGTCAACTACAAAACAAAAATAGTGTTGCTAATATAATAAAAAAATGTAAATCGAATTAGTGCTTAAAAAAATATATTTTATTACTTAATTACGAGAAGTTTCTGATAACCATATTGAAATAAATTAATAACAGGTACATAATTAATTATAACCATATATATATTTTTTATATTTCAAAATAATTGTTTCAATCTTAATTACTTTGGAATTTTGTACGGTTATTTTTTATTAAAGTGGCACCACTGAATTATAAATCAGCTGTTTACTTTGTAGCTGTCGTCCAAGGCGAATTCATACAAGGTGCTATCAGTTCTACAAATACAACAATTGGTCTTAACAAACGTCAAAAAACAAAAATGAAAAATTAAACAAATAAGTATTAAAACTTAATGTAGTGTAGATAATTGTATAGTGAGGGCTTTACTTATTTATTTAAAAAATAAATATTTTGTTAATACGATTAGAATATGTAGGTATTTAAATATAAAAACTAGCTTTGACAACTGTTAGAACCAACAAGCGAAAAAAAATATCAGCTGTTTGACTGACTCCACCTTGTATAAATTCGCCTTGCTGTCGTCATTAAAATAATTCAGTAGCTGCCACACGACTACAACTGTAACCACCAGAATTTGTGTTCGTGTAGCCTCTTGTCTTGAATGTGTTTAATGCATTATTAAAATCCAACTTGGATTCGATCCAACAACAATAAAAATATATTCATTAAAAATATCACATAAAATCATACAAATTATAAAAATATTGTAAATACTGAAAAAGCGTCAAGTATTTTGACGTACGTCTTTCCAGTTTGTTCGAAAACAAAAGTCCTGATTGGGGTGAGGAAGTTAATTTTGGAATTGGCATATGCTTATTTAGGGTGACAGCCGATAAAAGTTAAGTGCTGGAAATTTTATCCAAAGCGGTCTCTTCGACTATTTTACTGCTCTACATTTTGTAGATTTCCACACTTTTATTCCAAACTCAATAATTACATTCGTAAATTTTATTCATAGTGTTTTGACCAAACCAGTTATTCCAAAAACTTGTGCTAAACCCAAAAATCTCTATTTTGCGATTTCCTGAGATATGTTGCACATGGAAAGAAAAATATACTATGCCAGAACTTTAAACAATATATTTTTTTAAACGCTGTATTATTAAATATTATTCTATAAATAGTTTGAACGAAACCCGTCCTTAAGTTTCGATAAACCGAAAAATAAGATGCATTTATAGGTATAACACGTAGTTTATAAGTACTGCTGCCGAAATACTGTTTCAGTTGCATAAAAATAAGTATGTATCTATGTACAAATATTTGCTTGTATGCAAATGCTAACATTCATGCAACATATACTTACATACTTTGATAAATATAAACATTTAGACTTGAGTCTTAGAGAACTGTCAGTCAAAATCATAAAATAGTAATAAAATCTTTTTTTGTTTTCGCTTTTTATGTTTATTTGTTTGGTTTTTTTTATTGTGGATAAACAAAATAAAATTTAAATACATAAAATTGATATAGAAAATAAAATCAAATATGGTTGATAGAAATGCAAATGTGATATATTTGGACAAGAATTTCCTTTATCCATAACTGAGGTGAACAAATAAAATAGCAAATGTTGTATTAGGTATGTATTGGTAATAATCTAATCTAATATAGGGTAATTTTTGAGAATTTTTATATTGAACGGTTTAAGTTTTATTTAACTAAATACAAGTATAAGTTTTTGCTGGCTCACTTTTTAACTCCGTATATGGAAAGATTTGACCGAAGGTTTTTATATTTACTTTCATTTGTGATAAATCTGGTTATATAGAGGTCAATTTTTATTTGATCAGTTCTGATTAGAATTAAGAATCACATATCAAGCTCCATTTATTGATTAAAATTGTGTTTGTATAACTGGTCAGTAGCGCTAAAAGTAGTGCAGATAAATCTGCAGTACTCGAAATGTGCTACAGATAACCTTCGGGTACTCTTAGCCGAAGAGGACCTGGACATTGGGCTGGTGCAAGAACCATGGGCTTCAGACCTGGACGTGAAGGGTTTCCCGGCCTCAGCATATAATATCTTCTAGAAACAATGGTAGGCCAAGATCATGTATTATTGCCAAAAAATCTATTAACATTTTTCTTTGTACGCAGCTTAGTTCAGAGGACCTGGCAGTATCAAAGGTCAAGCTACCGTGCAACAGAAGCCTCACGATTGCCTCTAGCTACATGGCACATGAGAAGACAGCTCCTCCAGTCGAAGTGAGTGCTCTACTGCCCTCTGTTGGGGTATCTGACGACATTATAATGAGCTGTGATGCCAATGCCAGGCATTCAATCTGGGGTAGCAGTGAAATAAATGAAAGGGCTAAGTCTTTACTTAATTTCATTAATTCCAATAAACTAAGTATATGTAATTCTGGTAACACGCCAACATTCATTTTTCCAAGTTCGGACAACTATAATGGATGGGAGGAAGTATTAGATATTACACTCATAAATGACAGGTCTAAGGTATCAGTAGATAGGTGTAGGGTATCCAATAAAAGGTCGTTCTCTGACCATAACTGGATTTCGAAATTAGACTTCAAAACTCGACAGAGAAAATACAATTTAGGAACCCAAGAAGGACCGATGGGTTCAAATTTAATGGGATCCTCAAACATAAACTTAAGAATATGCCAGTTGTAGAAGATTCGATCACTGGTCTTGAAGAAATAGAGGAAAACTTTAGTAAAACTTTAGTCAAAGCTTTCGAAGATTCCTGTACAGTCACTAAGGCTAAGAAAAGCTTCAATCCATGGTGGAATTCGGAGCTATCTAAACTACGTAGGGAAACTCGTAGGGTCTTTAACATTAGCTATAATAGTAAATCATGCCAACCTTATCGTGATCTATTGAAAGCCTACAATAAAGCTATAGTAGTCGCAAAAATAAACTCATGGAGATGCTTCTGTGAATCTATAGATAACACAAAAGAATCTGCAAGACTTAGCAGAATTCTTGCCATGGGTCAATCCAATCCTACCTATATCAAAAGGAAGGATGAATCCTAGTCCGTATCCTCAGCAGAGTCACTTGACATCCTACTGAATACTCATCCCAGGCTGTAAGGATGTTGTTACGGATATTGAGAATGAAGGTAGGACTCTATCCAATATCGATAGTAACATCATCTTCTATGACAGGATATCATGGGCGATTGACAGTTTCTCACCACTCAAGTCACCTGGGCCAGATGGTATCTTGCCAAAGAAGCTACAAAGTTCAAAAAGCCATATCATTCCCTGGCTTCATAGAATTTTTACGCTCTGTCTCTCCCTCAAACATGTTCCGGTTAACTGGAGGAGAGTCAAGGTCGTTTTTATTCCCAAAATTGGCAAAAGAAGTCATGAGAGGCGAAAGACTTTCGTCCAATTAGTCTTTCGTCTTTCCAGCTTAAAACGTTGGAAAGACTCATTGACGTAACATCATCTTCTATTACAGGATATCATGGGCGATTGACAGTTTCTCACCACTCAAGTCACCTGGGCCGGATGGTATCTTGCCAAAGAAGCTACAAAGTTCAAAAAGGCATATCATTCACATTAGGCATCGCCTAGAGGGTACAACATAGCTCTCTAATAGTCAGCATGCCTACCTTAAGGGTCGCTCTACAGAGACAGCTCTGCATAAGGTTCTAAAGGTTATAGAGAGATCTCTCGAATTTAAACAATATACAATGGCAGCTTTTCTGGATATAGAGGGTGATTTCAATAATGTAACTACTCTTGCAATTCAGCAAGCTCTTACTAACCTAGGCGTTGAAGAAAACATCAATAACTGGTTAGTTACCATGTTGAAATCAAGAATAGTCACAGCAAATCTTGGTAATAGCGTTAAGTCCAAGCAAGTTGAGAGAGGCACTCCACCCTGTGGAGTTCCTCTCATTGATCTAGACAGAAAAGGGATAAAAGTTGTCGCTTATGCGGACGATGTGGTGATACTCGTACCAGGTCTGTTTCCGGACGAAATCAGTGATATTATGTCCACCGCTTTAGGGTTGCTCGACAACTGAGCCACGTTTAGTGGTTTTGGGGTGAACCCTAGCAAAACGGAACTTGTACTTTTCAAGACGAAGACCAAGATTCCAAGCTTCAAACTTCCACGGTTGAAAAACTGCGAAATCCCCCTTTCAAATAATGCAAAATATCTAAGTATTATACTGGACACTAAATTCTTACTTACGGATCTCTTGTATGGTGGACTGCAACTAGAAGGAAGTAAGTCGTAGACCAACTATACAAAGTCCAGAGATCAGCCTGCATTGGTATAACCGGCGCACTAAGAACTAGTCTTTCAGAGGCAGCGCAGCGAGGCTTCAAGCATCTGGTTGTTGGAGATCGAGAATATATGTCCACGTGGGCATTCTGGGCCAGTTGCCTTCGATCGTTCTCCAACCATCTGACTACATTACTCCATACACAGATTTTGATAGGGTATTCAAGGTCTTGATTCCCCCAGGAGTTTGTGGGGTAGGGGTAATCTCGTGTACAAGTATGACACTAGGATATACACAGACGGTTCTAAGATGAGCTGTGGTGTTGGTTCTGGTGTATTCTGTGACGAACCTGATGTAGGCATCTCATATCGTCTTCCGAATGAGTGTAGTGTTTTCCAGGCGGAAATTTTTGCAATCATGGCAGCTTACAATACACTGAATGCCTACACAATTTCATCTTCACTAGTTAGGTAATGTAGGAATTCTCTGTCACGGCTAGGTCGTCTATCTGACATTACTTTGGTTTGGGTACCTGCGCACAGGGACCACTACGGTAATGAACAAGCAGAACTAGCCAGAATGGGATCTGCCTTAAATATCTCCAATGCGGTCTCAGTAGCAATTCCACCGGGGATTATCAAAGGCATCATCTTCAGACATTTTCTTACAAAGGCTGAGTATAGATGGCGTAATTTAAACACATGTAGGGTAGCCAAGTTGATTTGGCCATCTTTTAACGAGAAACGTACTATGAAACTAATAACCCGGAATAGAAAGGATATATCAAGGTTGCTGGCAGTATTAACGGGACACTGGACGTTAGGCACATTACTAATTGCCTGGGGCTCCCTTTTAACGACCATTGCCGTAGTTGTAAGGATAGGGAAAAAGAGAAAACGATTTTCCACCTTCTCTGCGAATGCCCAGCCCTGAGTGTCAAGAGACATAAATTCATGGGCAACTATACATTGAACAACCTTGGTGAGGTAGCCGGGTCAAAACTCAATGACCTACTGAGATATCTCACAGCTACAGGTTGGGTCTAGCAAGCACGACTTTTTTTGTACACATTCTAGTTACATTACGATGTAAACGACATTACATCTGACGAGTGGTGTGGTCTTATCAAAACGGGGTCCCTTCGACTCTACTTGATTATTCGCACGTAGTGAACTACCACGTAAACCAACCAACCATATCTGGTCAGAGATATAAGTAATCACTTATTGTGTTCTCTTTTTCAATGAATCGCTTATTTACAAAGTATGGATTTTTTGTCAATAATACAAGAAATATCTTAGATCGTGCTTAAGCGCATAGTATTGTGTTATATATTTTACCATTTCAGTAAACGTAATGCCATCGAATTTACATATTTTTGTGGGACTCACAAAAGTTGTAACGGCCAACAACTACACAACCCAAAGAATGAGAGATAAACAAACGCAGTTACAAAATGACAAAAATACATAGAAAAAAATATCTGAAAAATAGCCACTTAAAAATAACACATTTGACACTTGATATAAAGTACTGTAGAGTAATGTGGGACGTGTATGAGTAACTCCTTAATGCAGATTTGTACAACCATTTATGATGACAATAAAAATATGCCATAATATTTATTTATAGATTTGATGCATTAGCAAATACTGCAATTGAGAAATGTCTAATCAATCATCTCTAATGAAAATTAATTTCTATTTAACTAAGACAATTCCATAGCAAAAAAGCTAAAGTTTACTGGACATAAAGATTTTTTACAAAAGCATTAAATTTAAATATAAAAATATAATTTTAAACTCACTTAAAACACAGAGCATGCCAAGGTTAAGTGATGGACTGTGATTATAATCCTTAGCATTATGGTAATGATTTTCAAATCTTGGCTAACAAAATAATCTAAAATCTATGCAAACAACAAACCCTTAAATTTATGGTACTATTAAGTAATAGGGATTCAAAAAAAAAATTAGCTCTCACATCTATTAACTTTAATATTCTCCCTTAATAACATTTAACAAAGCTCTTCAGTTTGGTCTACACTGGCTGCTGTAGAAAACCACAGTGTCAAATTTAAATTTAACAACACTAATGCCGTATTACAACCAAATATAATAAAACTCAAAATGTAAAGCTTTTTTTCTATAAATTTTTGTGTTGACACATTAGATGTTTGACATGTCAAAATGTGGTTATGATTGAAATACACCTAAAAAAGTGAATAATTTTCCATTTCATTACACGCATGTCAAAATTGTATTTACGAAAATCACAAATATTGTAGTTTACGTACAACTTATACGCTATATTTTAAGTTAGTATTTAAAGCAAATCCCCTTACACGATTAACTCGCATATATTATATAATATTTTTTGTTATCTGTAGAGAAACATTTTAAGCCATTTCAGTATTAATTTATTTTGTATAAAAATAATGAAATTCTAATTTGTTGAATTCTTTTTTACTAAATCAAACGTAGCGCATTAAAAAGTCTTTTCAAAGTGTTGAAAAGAAATATACCTATTTTTATCTCTTTGAAATTGAAACAAACAATTGTCATTTTTGTATTCGTCATGCGTTTAATGATTTGTGTGTCTTGCTGTTGTCCAACACTGTAACTGACAATTTGCATTTGATGAATTTCAATAAAATTGATTTATTACTTAACAATTCTACTTACACATACATAAACAAACAATACATTTTACACAAAAGTAGACAAAACTACACATGTATATTACGTACGTTACCTGTAATGTTAGACATGTAAATAGTATACGAGTACTTGTACTTGTATATACTACGTTATAGTATCTGGTCAATTAATAGTGGACAGTGAATTCGCAGCTGTGTTTTTGTTAACGACATTACATTGGATCACTTTTGGGATGATCGGTTCATAATTTACCACATGTAGATGATAATTTAATATTATGTCAGAATAATGATGTATATATTCCACTTGACGCTTAACTGATCATTTTGTAACATCGCACAATCCTGTGATATTTTTTTAAAGAGCTCAAACTATGAAGCGTTTTGCTTGTGTGCAGATACAACCAGAATCTCTGGTGGCAATCGAACCCGCAACCCTCAGATTGATAGTCCAGCACAATATAGTCAGTTTATTTGGGAGTGAAAATGCGAGATCTATTTATGGCTGTAGTTATAACTTGATCGAATGCTTCAGTACATTTTAGAGAAATCTCTGAGTTACAAAATATTTATTTTGAGAGATATCCCACTCGCATCCCACTAAGCTACCAAAAAAAAGTCAACAATGTTTTTTATTTTGCAAAAAAGTCAAAAATTGTATGTTTTGAGTTACAAAACATTTTTTTTGACAGATATCCAACACGCATCCTACTAAGCGACCTAATAGGTCTTCTAGGAAAATAAAGCTTTCTTTTGGGAAAAAAAGGCCCCATTTTGAAAAAAAAATATTTTTTAATTTTTTTTTGAAATATTGAAAAAATTGATATCTCAACTATTTGGGACACATTATGCTAAGACCTCTAACTCAGGGAGATCTCCACCGATCGTGTTGAAAATTTGATTCTGAATTACTATTCAATAGAACTAACATTAGTGCTAATTTCATACCGATCGGAAGACATCGATTTCAAAGATTGCTTAACTTGATATGAAATGCCCCATATATGTATATTTCCTTCGATCCTATAAGGAGCATACAAACTTCTCAACAAACTTCTTCCAGTCATATATGTTCATCGCAATCGTTCTTAATTCACTCCAGCTTTTATGCATTTTTCTAGCCTCGCTATCAATTTGCCTTCGCTATGTATGAGCTAGTCGGCCTCTTCTGGGACTTCCCTGAGGTTTCCATTTTATAGTATTCCTGGCAATATCGGATAATGGCTTACGGAGTGTATTCAATCCATTTCTTCTCTGTGTTTCTACATACAATAGTATTTGACGTGTTTTAGCCCACAGATTGTTGTTTGAATTGGTTCGTGGTCAGAAGATTCGTAGAACGTTCGGAGATATTTATTTACGAAAACTTGCACAGTGTTAATATCTCGGGAGGCAGCGTTCCAAGTTTTATAGCCATATAATAGAATTGATTTTACGTTGGTGTTGATGATGTTGATTTTAACATGGCGTTCTATTGAATACGATTTGCTGAGCTTTCCAAAATATTGTGTGGCTTTTTCTATTTTTAACAATGCCTTCACTAGATGCCCAAGTTCCATAGGAGAGAAGGCATATATCGTCTGCATATTCGAGGTCCTCCAGCCATTCGTTCAACCACCATATTATCCCTCGGTCAGCTTGTCTTTTCCTTCAATTTGGCATTAATGACATCAGATAACCTTTTGGTTATAATGTGAGAAAGACTTTATTCACCATGCTTAGTAAAGTGATTCCCCGCCAGTTGTTGTGATTTGTTGAATCACCTTTCTTAGGTATTTTAACAATAATGCCTTTTTTAAACTCGTCTGCAACTCCCTCTGTTGTCCATATTTCTTCTAAAATTGGTAGAACCAGTTCTGCCGTCGCACAGTGGTATAGAAAAAAGTACAGGGAAATAAATATGTAACTTCTAAACGGTAAATTCGATTTGAATGAAATTTGACATGCACAAAGAAGAAGTGTTATCGAGTTAAAGTTTTGAACTTGGACCGCATGGGCTCAGCAGGGTAGCAACCAAGGGTCTCAAAGTAGGACCTCGGGTATGTTACATTTTTAAATCAATCCTATAAATTACATATATATAATCTCCTTGTCCAGCACTACAAAAAACATCGTCGTAACTATCAATGATCTCTCATAGCTTAGGAGATATTCGCATTTGAAAATCAAATTTTCAACATTTTTACCCACCCTACTCCAGTTTTTTGATAACAGTGAATCCAAATATTTCCCAATTTTTCTTTATTGGACTAACAACACATGTATGTGTCAAACAGCAGAAGAATTGTTTAAAAATAATTACTAAGTCCATAGTTATATGAGTTTTGATTTAAAAAATTTTAAAAATGCGATTTTTCGCTAATTTCTATACATGTGCGTCGTTCTAGTATTTGCCTTAAGTAGTTCTGAAGAAATATTTTCGCTGACTGGGCTTTTGTAGTTATTAAGCGATTTAATGGCAAGTATGATTTCAGACATTACTGGAGGAGTAATGCTGATATTTTAAAGTTTATTATGATCAATACAATCGCACATAGGCAGATTTATCTGAGGATGTGAGGAGAATATTTCAGAATATTTGGTGTTGTTACTCGTTTACTTCTTAGTGAGCCGATCTAAGCCACTAGTTCGGTTTGTTTCAGTTGGGAGCACTGCGTTTTACCTCTCGATGAAGGGTAGCATACTGGTTTTGAAGGGTTGGCTTTTTATTTCTCCTTGTAGCTGAACTAAGTGGAGCTTTAAGTTTCTTCCTTTTGTTTATAATTCGCCATATTTCATAAGATATCCATTCTTTACCCTCTGTCTATTCTTGACAAATATTCATCATAACAATAAATGACATTTGTTGTCAAGACAAAATTGTCTATGCAAAAACATTAACAATTCTATCATAACGAAGAAATGATACTAATAAATGGGGACTAACATGGTCCCACCCTATCGAAGCCAAGGTTGCAAAAATAAAACTAAAGTCAGTTCAATTGTACTGGTTAATTGGCCCACGGTCTGCTCTAGACTTGGAATACAAAGTGCTTTTGTACAAAACAATTATAAAACCGATATGGCTATACGGCATTCAGCTTTGGGAACCAGCCTCCTCATCTAATGTTGAAAAATTGCAAAGAATGCAGTCAGCACTGTTAAGGACAATAACAGGTTCCCCATGGTACATTCGCAATAGTAATATCCATAGGGATCTCAAAGTCCCCATAATACGCGAGGAGATCCAAAATACATTTCAAAACTAATGGATCATACAAACCCCCTTGCCAGGTAGTTGCTGTCATTTGAAGGTCATAGACGACTGAGGCGATTGGAAACACTGGATCTGGCCAGATAATCATTTAACGAGTACTCATGTTGGACATTGAAGCGGCAATAACAACTTTAGTTTTAGTTCAGGTTAAGATTTTAATACTTATTGTAAATTTCTAATAAGAAAGATTCAATAAAGAAAAAATAAATAAATGGGGACTATACCTGATAACTTTTTTGAAGTTTATCATTATAAAAATTTATCAGCTATAACCAGGGAGTTACGTCTAATTGATTAAAGGCACATATGATCCATGGCCTATATGATCTTTGTTAATTGTCAGTCTTTCCGTTCCTCATGGATTGTTGTTAACAACGATTCGTTAAAGGAGCTTAAGTAATTCGGTGAGACAGAAGGTATTTTCAGTCTATTTACATCGAACCGCTTTGATACACCTGGGGATATCTTTATTACAGCTGCTAGCTTTATACGCACGCTTGCAATGTAATGTTTTGTTTCGCACATTCAACAATGATCCGCGGGTTTTCATGCTAAAGATCGTCATCAGTAAATCAAATCGTTTTGTTATATTTGCTTCGGTGTCCGTAATCATATAATTTTAAGACGATATAGCTGATTAGCCTTCCGCATCCGATCCTGGTGCTGGGGCTGCCATCTGACTTCCAGGCAGGCGTTGTTTATGAGTTTTTCGAAAGGTATACTTGTCTTCTTACTACTACTTCCTGAGATGCTGATCCAGCCATTCAGGGCACTCTGTTGGTAAAAAAAACTAAGTTTCACAGATAGTTATCTCCTATCGACCTGAGACATTATTTTATCCATCAGTTTACTTATCCGCCATCTCACATTCGCTAGCTTTGAACTAGGTGTTCTTTAGCAATTTCCCAGGGTATACCTGGTCTTAAACCGGTGATCGTGAACTGCTAAGACATTACAACAAAGGAATCATTCCTGGCCAGTCCCAAGTGAGTAGCAATCAAGAACTTTCCACCTTTACTTGCAATGCCCATTCCCCAATAGGAAGGTTATGGTTGAAGTTTTTTGATATTATGTTTTAGTTTCTTTCTTCTCATATACTTTTTTTCTTTCTTCATGGATCAGCACTTAGGAGAGGAAACCCAGGTTATGGGAGGGAGAAAAAGGAGGTAGTGTTTGTGGGCATTCGTTTTGAACTTTCATACATTAAAAATGATATGAAACTCTGGATGTTTGTTCCTTGTAGTGTTTTTTCCCTGTAGTGTGTTGTGCGGTCCTCTGGCCTGGATACGTTCCTAATGGAAATAAAAAACATAAAAATCAGCAACAATTTCCCTAATTTCGTCAGAACACATTACATAGTAGTACCGATAGAACTGTGAAACGCAGCCCACATTGCATCGGTGATCCAGCGAATCAATAGAGTTCGATATCCTACTGTCAGCAAAATTATCACTATGAAGCACCGGCATTTACATGAAAATTGTATTCCATTTTCGGTCGGATATATACTCACGTACTTCGCTTGGTGAACACAATCATTACAACGATGGTTTTTCCTGCTGAATGAAAAATGGCTTTTTCCCGTTTCTGATTAAACTTATTGAGCATATTATTAAGTATGTTCCAGTGCCCTTTTTGCCGGTTTGATGGATTCTGTGGGATCTGCACTGTTCACAATTCTGGAGGAAAATAACTACTTGAGAATTCTAATAAATACATACTAAATACTGTTGATGAGCAATGTTTGGTATTGAAAATCAAAAAATTTTATTCTTTTTAAAAGTATATTCAGCTAATTCAATTCATTGTTTGCTAGGGTCTGTACTGCGAATATATTGGTTAAGAACAGTGGACTCATATTTATAATATATCCAGCCGATATAAAGGGAGCGGCTTCTGCTGTGATAGTTTCTCGGAATATTTTTTCATCACTGTGGACATATGAGGATTTCGGAAGATAACTGAAGCCATGCGGCGTTCAAAAACTATAAAATCGTTAGGTTAGTCTAAGGGGTATATTATAAGGATGTGGTCTGATCTTAGTCAAACAACTACTTGTCTGTATGTACAGTTAGGGACATCATCGTTCACAGTGCAGTAGATGAACTCGTAAATCGGCTCCGCCAACGTACCTCTTCTCCAATGTTAGAGAATTCATGGTGTTGGATAAAATCTCTCAAGGCAAGTGGACCCTTCAAAAAGAGCCCTAATGTCGAGGTGATAGTCGGATGAACTACTGGCAGAGCACAAACATTATAAAACTGGAACTCAAGATATTGATCATCAGAATCAGAAGGCGGAGATCTATACTGCGGTGAGCACGATATTGTCGTATCTCATAGTATCTTGTTCTGGAGTCCGTTACAATTAAACTGCAAGATCATATAAGGTCTGCGAAAAGCAATCTGGGGTAATGGACGTTGTTGCTGATAGGGTTCCTAGAACCGGCTCTCGGGGGAATTGATGTTGAAAGTCAAATTGAATGCCGGTAATTTCTTCATTATTTTCGGATGTTAAAAAGTATTAAAATAACAACATTGTACATGAATTTAAATCCCTTACAACGATTATCTCGATCTATTTCAGCTCAGCACTTGAATTGAATTTTCTTGTTCATATCAATTTGATCTTCCCCTGTTTAAACTCAAATGTCGGTGTCATACTTGTGGTGTTTTTGGGTGCAATTCAACCAATATTTTTGTGCGTATTCCACAATTGTAAGTTGATGTTGTTGCCAAAATGTTTGTTGTTTTTGTTGTTCTTTTTCCTCTACATACATACAAATACATTGTTTTATTGTCATGTTGAAGTGGTTTTATTACAATTTTAACTATTATTTTCTGTTGTTGTTTTGTTTATTAAATGTATTTGATATAGTTTGAATTTTTGTCATTTTAAATCAATGATTTTATTTGTTTTGTTTGTATTATTTTCGAAATCCACTTGAGAGAATTTCTTAATTAATCTTTAGAGTATTTTACAATTCATACGTTTGTCAGTTTGCATTTGTTACAGTTTGTCTCTAGTTGTGTTACTTTATTTATTTTAAACATATTTTTGATTTTTTAATTATTTATTTCTTTTTGGTATTGAAAGATTTTTGATTTGTTTTCAATTATATGAATACTTTATTTGTAGTCGTATCAATGAATACTTTTATTTTTATTTCTCTTGATTTTAGTTCATTCGTTATGTGGGTCAACATTGTAGTTTGTCAATCATGTCTCGTTCTTGAATGCTGGACATGACTTTGTTATTTCTGTTTTTTTTTTTCGACTTTTTTCCATTTCATGTTTTTCGGGGGTAATTAATTAGTTCTTAAAAAACAGAGACATTTTTTAAGGTATGTATGTAAGTCATTTCTTATTCCATTTGTTGAAATTTGTGTTTTTTCACAGTTATTTGGAATGGAATTAAAATATTTATGAATAAATTAATATTGAATGCCAAAAGCAATAATCTAGAAGGAGTTGTCTGTAGATGAAATCTTTGGAAACTGTATTCGTACACATATTGATACATATGTACTTATCGATATATTTGTGTATAGATACCTGCCTATGTACTGTTTATTATGTTGGTGAGACCTTTAAACTTACATTCATTTTCATTATGCCATATTAAGATATTTTTATTTTGTGCATTTTAAGCCTCTCCCTCTAAATGGTAATTCAAAATATTAAGGTTTTTAAGTCAGCTGAAAACAGACAGGAACTTATTAGAAATGTCAGATAATTTACTCAACATGTTTTAACTGATTATCAGGAACCAAATGAGAATTTAAATAAGATAATATAAATACAATCGAGTGAAGCAGTTTAAAGGCCTACGATTGAAGATAAATAAGGACTGTATAAACACCAACGATTGAAGCAATACCTGTATTGTAGTAATTACAATAAAACCACAACTTAAACTGAACCAACTACAATTGTTGCAGCTAAAATGACACTGCGTAATAATCTATGACTGAATCTAACTACAATATGACAGCGGAAATACCAACCAATGAAGATATACTTGGACTGTATAAAGATGTTCAATTGAAGCTCAACTTAAACCGAAGTAAATGCCTATTATTGAAGCTGAATAAGGACTGTAAATATATCTATGACTGAATCTAACTACATCTGAATATGACTTAAAAGTTAATGATTTAAAATTTCTTTTGAACGCGGTTTTTGATTCTAATAACTTATACGTTATTTTGAAGAGTATCTGTCATTTATTCTGACTTAGTTATTGTACATTATAAAAATTATCCAACAAATTACTAATTATACCCTTCACCTTCGTGAGAAGGGTATATATAAGTTTGTCATTCCGTTTGTAATTTCTACATTTTTCACATCCGACCCTATAAAGTATATATATTCTGGATCCTTATAGATAGCGGAGTCGATTAAGCCATGTCCGTCTGTCTGTCTGTTGAAATCAATTTTCTGAAGACTCCAGATATCTTCGGGATCCAAATCTTCAATAATTCTGTCAGACATGCTTTCGAGAAGTTTGCTATTTAAAATCAGCAAAATCGCTCCATTAATAACGGAGATATGAGCAAAAAACCGGGACAACCTTGATTTTTTACCTATTTTTGATCTATATCTGGATTACTAAGTCATTAATATAGACAATATGGATATCTAATGATAGATATTTCAAAGTCCATTGCAACGATGTAGTAAGTTGGACCTACAATGGGTCAAAATCGGGAAAAATATTTTTTAACCAGAATTTTTTTTTCATCAAACAAATTTTTTTGTCATACATTTTTTTTCAAAAAAAAAATTGGAAAAAAATTTTTTTTAAAAAAATTAAAAAACAATTTCCAAAAAAATTAAATTTTGTTTACCTAAAAATATTTAAAAAAATTTATTTTAAAGTATAATTTGGTGAAGGGTATATAAGATTCGAGACAGCCGAATATAGCTCTCTTATTTGTTTTTTAATAACTTTAGCTTTTTAAAATATGTGAGATATTCACTATTCTAAATCATCCATTTTCGAACGTTATTTCGGTTAAAATGGACAGCGATAAAAATGGAGGTGAAAAAATAATTCAAACTTTTAAAACAAATCCAATATGGCTTTCAAAAAAATAGAAAAAGATCTGAACACTTCTATCAGAAAACCAGCTCGTAAAGTTAAAAGCCAAAGTTAATGCTATATTGAAGTCTAATGAAGTTTAGGAAGTTCCCAGTTCGCAATGCGGTACGAGCGAGGAACGAGAAAAACGTGAGGTAAAATTTTATTAAAACAAGTAAGAAAGTATGGATGGTCAAGTCCGACCATATAATACCCTACACTAAGTAAATGAGCAAATAAATTTTTCTTTTAAAATTTCAATTATTTATTTTGGTGAATGATTTTTGGAAGAGTGCATTATATGGGAGCTATGACTAATTATGAACCGATCATCATAAAATTAGATCGTGTTATTTACGTCTATATGAAAGTTTTTTGTTGAATTGTATGTGTATATCAACATTTTTAAGAGATTTATGCTCGTTTAAGTGATTTTCGGAAGCGGGCCTTATATTCGAGCTATGACGAATTATGGACCGATCATCATAAAATTAGGTAATGATTTTCGTATATATAAAACTTATTTGGAGCGAAATTTTTGTACATACCTAAATGAATTAAACATTTATCAGGGATAAAGTCCTATTTCGGGAGGACATTTATATGGGAGCTAGATGAAATAGTGAACCGATTTCAGGCAATTTCAATAGGCTTCGTCCATGGGCTGAAATCAGTGTTGCCTGTTTTGCCCTAAATAAAAAGGCAAAATTTATATTTGTGAACCATTTTCATTTTAATTCATTACTGATTTTCATTTAGCTTTTCAACATACTCAAGAATTGTGCAGTATTAAAAGAACAAATAACAATTGCCAATATCAAGTGGTTCAAAATGAAATAGAGTATTTTATATCTGAAAGCTTAAATGTCTAGCAAATTCTCTTTCAAGACAAAATTGTTATTACACATTATATTCATCATTATATAATGGACAAGAGCCCCACAAACTCTTGAAGGCTTGTGATACTCGATGGCGATCAATAGCCGTTAAACGTCTTGTGGATCTATGCTTCGAGTTAAAACCCATTTTGTTTTAATTTCGTCAAACCAGCAATTCTAAAAAGCCAAACTTTTAAGTAATTAATACACTGATTATAATTTGACGTACCATCTTTTTTTAAAACCAGTATTGCACAAAGTACAAAAAGTAAATAAATCATTTGCTGTTTTCCGATTTAAAATTCAAGGAATTTGATCCATTATCGTCGCCAATTGAAAACTGTTTAATGTTTTTGACACATTTTTCATTCTAGTTTGATGAATGAGAGATAAAATAAAGAACGTTTTAATTAGTGAAGATTATGACAAAAATAATACGACAAATTAAACTAATTGAGCAATTGCGACAAAGATTACCATATGAAAACTCTACGCAAAATCAATTTTTTTCCCGTTGATAATAAAGTAGTAAAACCAAAAAAAATATATTATGTCATATTGATAGTGAAAAATTAAAGTGCTAATAAAATTACGAAGCTTAAGGCTCAGGTGCAGAATATATTAAACTACAAATGGACAAATATAGAACCAACAATGTCCATTTTCTGACATGGTTAATCTAGTATTTAACTTTTTAGTACTTCCTTTAAGTAAAGCAGATGAATTTTATGAACATATTTTCTAATTTTTTATTTATAAATAAATAAACCAAAATTTTTAATTTATAATATTTTAGCTTTTTTTTGGCTTTTTTTCTAAAGCGGTTTAGCTTTTTCTGGCCTTTTTTGAAGCCAATATAGCTTCTTTTTTCGCCAGCTCCTGGCAACACTGGCTGAAATAATTGTATATCGAAATATCTTCAAAATTTCGACCAGTACTTTGCGCACAAAGTTTCAATGGACATCGAGCCATCTAGCCTGCCATACAGCCAGCCAATCAGTAAGCCAGATAGCCTTGCGGACGGACATCGTTTAATCGACTCAGAAAGTGATTCTGAGTCGATCGGTATGATTTATGGTGGGACTTAGATTATATTTTTGGGCGTTACAAACATCTGCACAAACGCATAATACCCTCCCCACTATTGCTATGTACTGTGTTCAAAATTTCGTGCGAAATGCTGTCAAACTACATATAAAATATTTGGAATGAAATATATGCGAAATAATTTCGCAAAAACAGTACTCTGTTTTTATTGTGGAAAACATGTGAAATAAATCTGGCAACCTTATTTTTCCACACGAAATAACATACGCAGCACTTCTTTCGCACGAAATTAAAACCAACAGCTGCTTTCAAAAAGCATGTAAAATTGTTCGCATGAAAAAACCATAATTTTTCGCAAATATGAACAGAGTACTAGGCTTATGGAGGTGTAATGTATAAAAATGATAAAACTTACATATAGGCAGACTTTTCATAACTTCAAGATTTTTATATGGCTGATGGACGAGGTAATGTCCAGGAACAATATTGGACGAAAAACAAACAAAATTCTCCAAGAAGTTGCTTGTGTGGCAAGCCATATGCATTACATTTGAGGCAAACGAAGCCAATCATATGTGACACTATAAACCCAGAAATATATATTACGGAGTGTCTACAAAAATGGCCTTTACCTTTCTTAAAACAGCACAAAGTGCCTTCATATTTTAATGGATGGAGTTCCGGAAAAAGTGGATAATTTTATAAATACCGTATAATATGCCAATATTTTAATTTTTAACGAATTTTTACAATGTTCGAATAAATTTACGTACTTTTGAGAATTTTTATATTTCACGGTTTAAGTTTTATTGCTTCGAAAATGTCGAATTTTGTACAAACAAAGCGTCATATGCGTGAAGTTTTGTTTTACTTTTTTAATTTGAAAAAAAGTGCAGCTGAAGCACACCGATTGCTCACCACAGCTTATTGTGAATACGTACCATCGGTTTCAACGCATGAGAAATGGCTTCAGAAGTGGTGATTTTGACACGGAAGACAAATATCACCCAGGCCAAACAAAAAAAATAATTGAAAACCAAACAGCAATTTCAAAACGCTTGCAAGCAGCAAGATTCATCCAAAAGCAGGGCAATGGTACGAGAGACCTTGAAAGGCGATTTTGTATGTCTGAAATGCTGCTTGAACGCTATAAAAGAAAATCATATTTGAACCGAATCATTACTTGCGATGAAAAATATCTCCATTACGGTAACCCGAAGCATAAGAGATCGTATGTGAAACCCGACCAACCAGCCAAGTATACATCAAAGCCAAATATCCATGGCGCTAAGGTAATGCTCTAAATTTGGTGGGACCACCAAATTCAGAGCTAAAATCTATCCAGACCATCACAGAGAACCTGTACCGAATGAAAATGATTCGGTTTAAGCGAGCATTGAGCGAAAAACATCCATAATATGCTGCTAGACATGACAACGCTAGGCCGCATGTTGCAATACCTGTTACAAAATATTTAGAAAGAAGTGATTGGGAAGTTTTGCCTCACCCGCCTTATAGTTCAGACCTTGCTGATTCCGACTACTATTTGTTTCGATCGATGCAGAACGATCTCTCTGGGATACGCTTCACTTCAGACCAGAGTATCCGAAATTGGCTTGATTCGCTCATGGCCTCAAAAGATTGGAAGTTCTTTTGGCTCGGAGTCCATATGAGAAAAGGTCATAGCTAAAAATGGTCAATACTATGAATAAATTTACATTGTACAAAATTTTTAAAATAAAAGCTACAAATTTTAGAAAATCTAGCATTTTTATAAACACCTACGATTGAAGACAATCTAATGCTGTATAACGACCTACGATTGAGGGCAATCTAAAATTATATTAAAAACCAACGATTGAAGGGAAGCTAGGATTATAAAGGGATCTACGATTGAAGCCAATATAAAGATATATAAAGACCTACGATTCAAGGTTAACTAAGACTAAGTATATAAAGATCTATGAGTCGAGGTGAACCACGCGTATTTAAAGACCAATGATCGAAAGTGAACAGCAATGGAATAAGTACCTCTGATTGAAGCTGTATAAAGTCCTATGCTTGAAATAATCTTTAAATTTAAGACATATCTAAGTTTTATACATATTTAAACAATACGAAATCCAAAATATTTGAACATTACAAATCTATGATAAAGTACCTTATTTGAACATTTAAATGTATGCTGCTAGCACTATGAAACCTACAATATTGCCAACTAACTGAATCGAATCTCTTTAAAGACTTATTCTCATTTACCATAATGTATGTAAGTAAACAATAAACAACAATGATCTATATTTTATTTTGATTTTTTGGGACGTTAAAGTTGATTGCTGGTCTTGAGGCATATAATTTTCAGCAATAAAAATTGCAACACTTTTCGTCATACTCATCATTTTAATATACATTTATAACAGTGTTGTATTTGATAAAGTTTTCAACGCCAGTGACTTAAACCAGACTGATATTCAATACGCTGAATGCGTAGATGTACTCAAATAATCTGGGAATACAAACAAGTTTAAAAATGATGACCAACTGACGCAACGAGAGGCTGACGATTGAACAAACATTAAATAAAGATGTTGTTTCTTGTTAAAAGTAAACTTAATAATTTTGGCCATTATTTTCAAAAAGTTTGTTATTGATTTTAAACAAATTTTTCGTATTGTTGTTTTCTGTTTTATTTTTTTAAAGAGATTACTTTATCATTTCGAGGGCGCTTTGTAAGATCCAACAAGTATTTTACAATGGATTTTATTTCCATCATCAATATGTTTGTATGTGAAGAAAAGTGTACCAACTACAAAGTAATACCGATGCCTGATTATGGGTTATAATTTTAATATCATCATCAATAAAAACAAGAGTTTTTGTTTTGGGGAATTTCATGGCATTAAAAATGTATTTAATATAATTACTTTCTCTGTTCAATGCTATGTTTTTATGCTTTTTGTCAGTAGAAAGATACTTATCCACATTCAAAAGTGATTTAGTGATATTCATGTATACAATTTAATTAGATGTGATCAGCAGATATTTGAGTTGATTTTGGTAACAACTTTATAAAGACATTAAAAGTAATTTCTTCACTTAAACATACGTTTTAGAGCAAAATATCAAATAAAGAGATTGTGTATTAAAACAAATCATTGGTTGCTGTGAGTTGTTTGTTATGTGAAAATACCTTTAATACATACAGAGTATTATAAAGAATAGTTTTTTTTATAGCAAACAATAAACTGTGCAGCTTTTTTGCTTGCGTGCAGAAACTCCAGGAGTCGTTGGTGGGAATTGAACCCGCAATCATGAAACTCATCTGTACAAAATTTGTTCTTTACTAGAAATTTTAAGAGATTTATTAGCTTTAAAGTATTTTTCAAAATGGGAGTCATATTCATATTCGATGTCTGATTGTGGGTAAAAAACTTAAAAGTAATATTTTGTTTACAGAATTTAGCTTACTTTTTTGCATGAAAAACTTGTCCTGCTTGTAATATACGCAACATCCTTCCTCTACAGATAAATCTGCCTTTTCTAACTGGCTCATACAATTGGTATTCGAATTTATTTTTTGAAGACAGATCTCAAAGTAGGGAACTTCAGAAAGTTTCAAAGCAATATATTTTACGAGTTCAAAAATATTTTTTTATAATAATAATAATTATTCAATAGATTATAATCGATTTTGAATTAGGAACTGTTGAATTTTTGTATTTATTTTGGCCGAAAAATTGCTATTACTCTTTGCTTCCAAAAAATAAGTTTTTTTGTCTTTTAAATATAGAAAACTATTAAATTAAAATAGATTAAAATAGAAAACTCCAAAATATGTTAATCGAGGTTTCCCTAGGCCCTTCGAAATTTAATCTATTTTTGATCGGAGTTTTAATTTGGGCTAAGTGTTAAATCCCAAAGCATTGATTCCAAAACGAGCAACGGTATTAGATACTATGATGTATTACACATTTTTCATAATATTATTTTATCAGCCCGGGCCAAATGTAGAATTTATTATTTTATAATGAAATAACTAGCAAATGCAAAAATTACAAATTAAATTTGTCATCTACAGCTTCACGAAATACCAAATTTATTGGATTATAGGCCTTCGGCTGAAATTAATGGTTCTCCCCTATCTTATATATCAAAAACCGGTCAGTAACGATTTCTTGATCCTCTATCAAAAATGGCTATGCCGAATCTTATATACCCTTCACCAAGTTATACTTTAAAATAAATAATTTGAAATATTTTTAGGTAAACAAAATTAAAATTTATTTTAGTAAAATTGTTTTATGCTAAATTCCCAATTTTTAATTTGATAAATTCACTGAAATTTATTTTTTGGGGGATAAGCTAGTTCCTATGCGCATTTCACTGGTTGCTTAGGCCATATCATCTGGAAACCTTTTCCCAAAAGGCCTTAGAAAAACTAAAGACATTATACAAATAAAACACCAGAGTGAATGAAAAAAAAAAATTTTCCAAATTATTTCCCAATTTTTTTTTAAATTTTTTTAAAATTTTTTTAAAAAAAGAATTTATTACAAAAAAAAAAATTTTTCCCCGATTTTGACCCATTTTAAGTTCTACTTACTATAGCCTTATATACATCGCTGCAATGGGCATTGAAATATCTATCATTGGATATCCATATTAATGACTTAGTATGAAAGATATAGATCAAAAATAGGAATAATTCCCTATATATTGATGTATGAATCATGTATGTAAGTTATTTAAGGGCTACGGAAAGTTGATTTCAACATACAGATGGACATGGCTATATCGACTTCGCTATCTATAACGATCCAGAATATATATACTTTGTGGGGTCGCAAATGAAAAATGTAGAAATTACAAACGGAATGACAAACTTATATATACATGGTAAAGTGTATAAAAAAAGCTTGCTCGGTTCAGAAGTGGTGACTTTTTTTTTTGTATAACCAACACTCAGGGGATACCCCTATATATGCAGTGCATTGTGTTGATGTTAGGAAATAAAGTTGTGAGAAGGAGGAAAGAGGGAGTAGTGTTTGTTGACGTTTGACTTGAATTGATAAATATTATATTCCGCCGGAAATAAGTTGGCAGGTAGTAGATTCCACATACGTATGGTTCGACCAAAAAAAGAGTTTTCCCTATAATGTTTCGTGCGATCGGTACTCAAATTAATAGCAAATGGGTGCGATCTGTGTGATGGTCGTGTGTTCCGAATGAAAGTGCGCGTATTGGGTATAAGATTACTTATGTCTACTGAACAACACCCATGATAATATCTGTAAAATAAGGATAAGCTGCCCACATTACGACGATGTTCTAAAGTATCGATAAACCGGGTAATATTTTCATCACCTATAAGATCAACAAGCAGCTCTAGACTTGACCTTGCAGCTCCGGCCCATATGTGGGAATTATATTCCATTTTCCGACACCGTCTCAAGAAACCCAAGCACCTAAAAGTTTCCTTCGCAACATAGAATATATGACGATTCCAACGGACGTCACACTGTATTCTCGTACCTAGAATCAAAAGGTTATCTGAAACACCAACAGTTGTGTTACCCATACGAAGAATTGATTCTCGTGAAATCTCGAGACGTTTATGTGTCAATAGGTAGCACTGAGTTTTGAGTGCGTTGAAATTAACTCGGTTCAATTCACCCCATCTGGAGATTGTTGTAAGGTCACGAATTATCGAGTCGTCCATATTCATTCTTGACAATTTAATCTCAGAAATAGTAGGTCTGTGGTCGAAGGAATATGAGTGACAGATATTACTGTCATCCGCGAAAGAATAAATGGGATTTGAAGTGATTGTTAGTAAATCGTTCATGAAAATTAAAAAAAGGGAAGGAGAAAAAACAGATCCCTGGGGGACTCCAGAGTTCAATATGAATTTCTCGGAGCAAATACCATCTATTACTACCCTTATAGTACGACCACGAAGGAAACTAGAAATAAAACGAGAAAATTCTACCCCGACACCGAACGAGGTCAATTTCGAAACTAGTCCATCATGCCACACCCGGTCGAATGCCTTCGAAATGTCGAGTCCGACTACTTTACTCTCT
Organism: Calliphora vicina; assembly: GCF_958450345.1. Taxonomy (NCBI): domain Eukaryota; kingdom Metazoa; phylum Arthropoda; class Insecta; order Diptera; family Calliphoridae; genus Calliphora; species Calliphora vicina. The sequence continues at coordinate 47,931,920 of NC_088780.1, forward strand.
CCCATGCGGTGTTTTGATTGACACCACTGTTCAGAAAGAAACGCCATTAGGTCTCCAGTTGAACGACTACTACGGAAGCCATATTGTCTGTCATTTAGAAGTTTGTTCGATTCTAAATAATTGACTAAATGATAGTTTAACATGCTCTCCATAACCTTCGAGAGCGCCGAACAAATTGCGATTGGGCGATAATTTTCGGGATTGGTGGGGTCACCTTTTTTGGGGATTGGCTGGACGTTGGCAACCTTCCAACAATTGGGGAAAATCCCAGATTGATATGAAAAAAGGTTCCTAAGTGGACGGACCAGCGATGATGAACATTTTTTTAAAACAAGTGCTGGAATGTAATCGGGACCAGGGGACTTATTCACATTGAGTCCGGATAGAACTTTCTTAACTGCCCGAGTTCTGAAGAATATTTTAGGCATAATACAAGATACAGAGGGTATCACTGGCACCTTGAAAGGCGATTTTGCTTTCCGAAATGATGTTTGAACGCTATAAAAGAAAATTTTTGCGGTGAATCATAACTCGCGAAGAAAAATTAATCCATTATGATAAACCAAAGCGGAAGAGATCGGATATGAACCATGGCCAACCAGACGAATCGACAACAAATTTTAAATTCTATGAAGAAATTTTTTCTAAATTTTTTTTTTTCTAAAATTGCGAATTTTTGTTGATGTTTCTCCATATAATTTATGATAACTCAAAAGGGTTAGTCCGATATTACTGAAATAAACTTGGAAAAGTTCAAATTTACATAACCTTTAATCTGCAGTTTTGGAGATATAATAACAAATTTAAGCAAAAAATATATTTTTTACGTGAAAATAGCAAATTTTTTTGTTTTAAAAAACTCATGAAAACCCGAAAACGGCAGAACTTGTTCAGATTTATTATTTTGTCACAAACCTACATATAATAGCAACAAAATGAGATATCGAAGGTAAAAATCGATTGATTCTTTTCGAATTTCTTCACAATTAAGTGAATTCGCTCATTTTCACAAAAAATTTACTTTTTTGTTTGATATACATAAAATTGAGTAGTTAATAATCTTCTTTCGATTGGTTGAATTTTGAAAGCATTTTCTCCATACTATGTACAAATTTTCACATATATATTGCGTTTTAATCGGCTGAGTAGTTTCGGAGTCATAAAAACAAATTGAAGCAAATATATTTTTTATGTGGAAATAGCTAATTTTATTTGTTTTAAAAAAATCATCTAAAATTGAAAAAGGCACAAATGTTCAGTTTTATTGCTTGCTCACAAACCCACATATAATAGCAACAAAATGAGATATCGATCATAAAAATCGATTGATTATTTTCGAATTTATTCACAATTAAGTGAATTCACTCATTTTCAGAAAATTGTATGTGAGTGTTCTTTAAGTGTAAATTTTACATGTGTTTTGTTATTGTAACAAAAATTTTAACAAAAACAAAACACATGTAAATGTACACTCAAATTACACGCTTGTTTTCCAAGTATATTTCAGTAATATTGGACTAACTCTTTTTGAGTTATCATTAATTATGTGGAGAAACATCTACAAAAATTCGCAATTTTAGAAAAAAAAAATTTTAAAAATCTATCCATAGAATTCAAAAATTTTACAATTTTTGTACTTAGGTAACCATGATGCATCAAATCTATGTAGTGGTTAGTAAAGCCTTTTTTGCTGTTGACCTGTGTAATAGTTTGGCATTAATTCCATGTGTAATTTCACTTCTATGCTTTAGAAAATATATTTCATCAAAACCTAAAAGCTAAAGAAAAACGAAACCGGTAGAGTTTAAAGAAAAAAACTAGGACTAAGTATATGATAACCAGAACAATATAATCGATGGTAAAAATACAACCGGCTCCTCATATTTAAGATTTTTCTGGAATCATAACTGCAGATCATGAATTTCGTGGACATTATGTCACTGTTTGGTGTGTCATAACGTCCATGGACTCTGTTGGACGTTATGACATGCCACCATTATAAATAACTAAAAATGTTTTAAGTATCTGCTTTATGATTTCACTATCTTCCAACTTGTTGCTTAAAATTTTAATTTATTTTCAGTTTTTATTTCTTTTAAGTATTTTTTATTAGCCTAAATATGAGTGTTATCTTTTGACAGTTAAGCTGTCATCTTAGCTGTGAAATCTGTCATGAGTGTTTCGTGTTTAACTTTTTTTCCAGATTCCATCATGCATTTTGACAAAGGGCGCCTTAAAGCAAAATTAATAACAAGGTTAACTTCTTTAAATGCATTTTTGATGAGATTTGTATAAATTTCTTGCTGTTTTGATTTGTGAATTAAAATTTTATTATGTATGTATTTAAAAAAATTAAAAATACTTAGTTGCTAATATCGATATTAAAAATGTTTGTAGAATCAGTAGGATCAGTCGACAAAATGTACTATGTAGCTAATATTAAAGGTCATAGGACTGTAAAAATTATTTAACTGAATTGTTAGTAGGTCCTTGAAATTTAAGTCAACATTATGCTGACTTTATATTACGATTAAACACAGGTGTTTCACTAATGATCTTGATTTTTAAGAAACGCCTGCCAACCATTTCCGATTAAGCATTGCACACATGGTTACTGATTAATTGCGTTACTATGAATGATTGAGAGTCATCAATAACTGAGATGATATTCAAATCATTGCAACAATTTCTCTTCATCAATTACAACACGTTGTGTTTGGTTATTTTAAGACTAAATATATTTCGCTTCACTATCAATCAAATTAATCAATGATGAAAATATTACAACAAAAATATCTATATTATTTATCTTAAATGCCAATGACACAATTTAAGCCACTGATGGCTGGCTGGCTGGCTGGCTCACTAGCAGTTTTTGATCAGTGGTGCCACAGCACTTTTTGCACAACTACTTGGTACGTTGATACTCTTGATGTTGTTCACTTTTATACGCTCTCGTTACAATTTGCATAAAAAGAAAATCAATGAAAATGAAGCTAAAAGATAACCATGCAACACACAAACAAACTAAGATAAACGTTCATGTAACCAAACTAAAGTAAAACACACTCTCACACATGACTACAGTTCGAAAATTCGCATAAAACACAGTACAAGACTAAGACTAGTGATCAATTTTTAAACTACTAAACCCAACAAAAGAAAGTTACGATATGAATTTACTCGACCAACAAGAAGACCATCAACGGCTTCCACTCCCCCTTTGCCAAAAATCCAACAAATAAACATATATACAATATGTATATCAAGAGGTAGGAAAAAACCGAAACTGACCTCAAAAAAACATGATGCAAATCATTTGACGCCTACATGCTCAATTTTACACAGAAACTGAAAAGTTAAACCGCAAGAAAACTAAAGCCACCAACAACAACATTTGAGATCAATGTTTTTTATGAGTTTGGAAAACTAGTGATGCCAAATGTAAAAAATTTAAGACCAAATAATTAAAATTCCTATGACAGCGCATTCCTATGATAACTGAAAACTTCTATTGATGTATGTTTACAATTTACCTATATAAAGAGTGAGTCAGAAAAAACTTATACTTATATTAAATTAAATAAAACTTAAACCGTTCAATATAAAATTTCTCAAAAATACGTAAATTTATTCAAATATTGTACACATTCATTAAACATTAAAATATTGGTATTTATAAATTTATCCACTTTTTACGGAAATCCTTCCATTTGAGATTTTATAGTTGCTATATTTTTGGACGAGGTAGTTCACTTACGCTTAAAATCGAACATGTTCTGGGATACCTTCTTGTGCTCTTTAATTCCCTTTTTGCAAGAGCTCAATATACCTTTCCACATGTAGAAGTTCTGGACAGTTGTGTGGATTTGCATGATGTCAAATCGGACCAGAATTATGAAGGTACTCTGTGCTATTTTAAGGAAGGTAAAATCGTTTTTTAGCACTCCGTAATATATAATTCTGTGTTTATCGTGCCTGATGTCACAAATAATTGACTTATTTTGACACTAATGCAAATGGCTTTCCACACAAGAAACTTCTTGGAGAATTTTGTTGGTTTTTTTGCTCGGTATTTTTCTTGTACATTACCTCGTCCAGCAGACACATACAAATCTGGACCTGGAAGTTTCATCATCCATCACACAACAGGTGTATTTTTATACCCTACACCACTATATTGGGGAGGGTATTATGCGTTTGTGCATATGTTTGTAACGCCCAAAAATATTAGTCTAACACCCACCTTAAAGTATACCGATCGACTTAGAATCACTTTCTGAGTATTTCGATCAAATTCGGTACATATTATTTTTCGTCCCAAGGACCAAGCCTAATGAAATTGACGTCCTTCCGAAATTGGACTTTAGCGGTCATAAATGTTTAATTTATAAATGTATCTCCACAAATTGCGCTCCAAATAAATTTTATATATACAAAATTCATGTTACCAAATTTTGTTATCGGTCCATAATTAGTCATAGCTCCCATATATACCCGCTTCCGAAAATCACTTTAACGTGCATAAATCTCTTAAAAATGTTGGTAAACACATAACATAAATAACTTTCATAGAGACATAAATCACACGATCTAATTTCATTGTGATCGGTCCATAATTGGTCATAGCTCCCAAATAAGGCCCACTTCCGAAAATCACTCACGAATATAAATTATTGATATTTTAAAAGAAAAATGTCTTTACTCATTTACTTAGTGTAGGGTATAATATGGCTTGACCGACCATACTTTCTTACTTGTTTTTATAAAATTTGACCTCAATTTTTTCGCTCGTTTTTTTGCTTCTAAGTTATTTAACGCATTGCGATCTAGAACTTTCTGAACTTTATATGACTTTAGCCGAGCGTTAGCTTTTGCTCTGCGCATAAAACAATCAGAGCATCTAACTTTACGAGCTGATTTTCTGATAGAAGTGTTCGGTGCTCTTCGAGAGAGTTGTTCGACTTCTTTTGCCAATATCTGTTTGACCTTTTTTTTTACTGATCATGGGTTTCTTTCAATATTCAAGTCTTTTTTATACTGTTTAATGGCTGTTGAAACGAAGTGATGTGAACCTTTAGATCTTTTGCTATTTTTTTGAAAGTCCATAGTGGATTTTTTAAAAAGTTTTAATTATTTGTTGGACAAAAGATAAGTTTTTTATTACTCACTCTTTATATACAATAAATTCCGGTACACCATTGACGTTCATCCTGTTTGGAGTTGGAAGATTAAAATTAAATACTCTTATCAAAGCCGAAACTAAGGCCAACTTTATTTTAAATATTATCTAATTTAACAATAAATCATTCTTTCCATGAAATATTTATAAAAATATATATAATTTTTTTCCCCATTGGTTTATAGATTTGGTTCATTTTAAAATTTTTCACATATATATTGTCGCCTCAATAACAGTAGTGTATAAGCATATACACCATTATTTTTTTTATTGCACGATAAGAATCTACATAACTGATTCTATATGTGGTCAAAATTCTACTTCCACAAAGTGGGTCAAAGGATCATTCGAAATATTACTTTTGTTCTAGAAGTCTACTAATACAAAAATGTTAAACTCAATTATTTCGAAATGGCACAAAAATTATACACTATTCTTTTATTTAGGGGACGGAAAAGTTGTGAAGCAATGACTTAGCTAATGTATTCTCTAATTGTTTTTCTAGTTGAACACTTTTTCCGTCAAAGGAGAAACAATTTATGTGAAAATATTGTAAGGAACCCAAAAACTAACATAAAAAAAATTGGAGGGTAATGTGGATTAGTATTTAATACATAAAATTCATGAACCAGCTAATCATGCATGATGAAAAAATTAAATTTCAATATATTTTAATTAATAAAAACTAAAAAGACGCGTTCTAGGCTTAGATAGTTGATTTAGAAAGCACATAGTTACTGTCGGGTAATTTGGACCAGTAGTACACAATCAAGTAATTTAAGTGGTCCACATTTCACGCACTTGGGTTACAGTGGTAAAATATTATTTTTACCTAATAATCTAAATGTGCTTAAATTAACCAAATAACCAGTTTTTCTTCAAAATCTCGGTTTTTTGCGAACCGGTTAATTTAAAATGTTGACTTTCGGTTAACCGGTTTATCCGGTTTTTATCACTCGGTTAACAGGTTTTTAAAATTTGTGACTAAAATTAATAAGTCTCAGGTTTTGGTGCATATTGTATATTCATTGTGTACACATTTAGAATATCAACCTCTTTAGATAAAACTTTTTAAGAATTACAATGAATCTACATAAATAGTAGAGAACTGTGAGTTTACTTAAAAACTTTTTAAGAATAAATTGCACATAATGAAACTATTAAAATTAAATTCCGCATAATTCTAGAAGTTAAGCTAAATCTTACTTGATGCATTATAAACTTAATGATGATTTTACCAAACATTAAATTGAATTTGATGTACATATCTTCTTTCAATAAATTTGACTTCATTAGTGTGTTTTGTTCTTAAAATTTTGTTTTAACCCTTTGTCGACCGACGGTACTTATAAGTACCATAGCAATAATAAGCTTACAAAATGAAAACGGAACATATTTTGACCATTTTTGCCCAAAAGTACTTTGAAGTACACTATCATCTTTGGAATAATATATATTTTTTACCTATTGGCAAACTCTCTTATCCAGAATAACGGTGAATTACTTCATGTTCTGATTGTGGTGTTTATTTATGTTGTAATGACAGAAGATAATGTTTCGTAAAGTACCATAACAGTCGTAATTCCGCTCTGGGTGGAGAAAGAGCTCGCGCGTCATTGTCATTATCGCTTAAGGGCAATCAGGCCGTCCCTTTTTCGCTGCCTTCGAGAGTTTTGCGGCTCACTCTCGCATTGGATAATGTTTGGCGTCGTCTACTGTAAGCGTTACAGTTTCTCGAAGTTTGCATTGTCCACATGCAATCGTTTTTGGTTTTCATAACCTAACTTTTTAATAAATGATTTAAAGCTCCAGCTTCCTATATGAAGATATAGGTCGACTGGCAACTAAAATCAACGTGGGATAACCTGGCAATTTGAGAGTTTTTCAACTCCGCCATCCAAATTTAAAATTCTAAAAAAAAAAAAAAAAGTACCATAAAATAGACTTGTAATAGAAAATTTTATAAAATTAACGAAACTAACAATATATTAATAAAATGTCAATAAAAATCTATGAGTTTTTTTATCTTTTGGCTGATGATGTTCCAATGGTACCAGGTCCCTTTCGAATCCTTGCAGGTCCTCCACAAAGTTAAGATTTTGCATCAAATAAAATAAAACTAAATTTTTTGTTTTAAATCATCCTAAGTAAAATAAGTTTTTGAAATAAATAAATGTTTTATAATGACAAATAATCACAGTTAAGAAGAACTGCGTTTGAACCGTATATATCCTTTTTTGGGACAGAAAGCCGTGGTGATAATAAATTTTTAAAATTATAAAATATTTAATTAAAAAAAAATGTGGCTTACATTTTTTGGTTGAAATTTATTGAATAAACCTATAATTAAAACTAGTAACATATATTTAGTAACATATTTATACTCCATTCCATTTGACTGAAATAATAATTTTGAAATTTTTACAAAATAATATGGACTCATTACTTTTGCATATTTACAGTTATTTAATATTAACTACTAAAAACCAAAAATATTAAAGCTATGTAAACATTATTGGACATTTCATGTTTTCTTCACATGTATCTCGGTTAACCGGTTTAATCGGTTTTTTTCGATGTGGATTAACCTAAAAACCGGTTTTCTAAAAAAGGCCAATTTTCGATTAACTGACAAACCGGTTTTTTGACAAAGTCTCTTTTCACGATCCTGCGGTGTTTGTCTTCAAAACATAAACTCGAATAATCTTCAAGCCAATCAGATCAGTCAGTTAGCAATAGCAGATTTAATTCCAACATCTTATGATTGTGCATTATTGATGCCATATTTACAATCTTATTTTCTTTCCATACCACTTTCTATTCTATAAAATATTCCAACATATTCATCGCAATCCCATCGATTGAAAATTTTGCTTTAATTTACGTTGCCTAAAGCGGTCTTCTTCAAATTATACTTCATTTTAGATACATAGATTTGTTCATCACTCACTTGTGAAAGCAATTATTGTTAAGATAACAATTGTAATTGACAAATTTGAATTATTTGACTGCCTTCTTCTCACATACCATACCAACGTACGTGTAATAAATATTAATGATAACTAAATAATATTACTTATACGTTTGTGTTAACAAGTGTGGTAATTTAGAACACAGTAGCTCAGAAAAATAATAAAATGAGGATAAATGCTGGAAATAAGAATAACACCAGGAATAGTGAAATTCATCTTGCTTAATTTTTAGCCATAGATAAATATACATAGATCAAAGACCTAACTCAGTTGTTAAAAATCTAAGTGGTGAGAATGTATTAGAAAAAATTCTATGTGAAAATAAAATCAAAACTCGTATGTGTGATTATTTGAGTAATTTTATCGTTTGAGTTTTTCTTTATTGTTTCCACTCTATGTGTATTTCTCTATAGTTTTAGCCATAGAGAAATATACATAGAGTGGAAACTCTGCTGTCGAAGACCTAACTCAGTTGTCAAAATCATAATTGGTGAGAATGTATTAGTAAAAAAAAATATGTGAAAACAAATACAACACTCGCATGTGTAACTGTTTTGAGTTGGATTATTTTTTCTTGTTTCCGCTCTATGTCTATTCTCTATGGTTTTAGAAATTTATCACAAAATATTACAATTGGCTGGCAACTCTAGATAAAATGAAGATAACCAAATAAAAATCGTTTTAAAAACTGAAAAAAAAAATTTTTTTGCAGCTCACAAAAGTCATGTAAAGTCAAAACTTTAAACTGAAAAGTAGCAGTGGCAAACGCTTTTTTGGTGGGTGCTGTCATTTAACATCCACGACGACAAAAACAAACAAATATTTTTACATCCGAACAACAAAAACGACAAAAGCATAGACAACCAGACAAAAAGATACAAAAATATACTAAGAGAGAGAGAAAAAAAACCACATCATGCCGCACATGCCTAGACTTTGATAAATACCAAAGCGTTTGAATAATGAAGGCTTTTTGGCGGCTGCAAGCGGCATCAATCTGTCAACATGCTCGTATGCATACACATAAGCCAAATAAAAACTAACAAAAAATAAAACCTTCCTTTAATCAAATAAAACTTCAGAAAATTGCAAACATACACATGTATTGAATTGTACGAATAGGTATTGTATTGTATTAGTATGATGGTGGTAACATCCATCCATCTAACCCATGCATCATAGGAGTACACTGCTGTGTACTCCTATGCATTGGATACATTTGATACATTCATAAAGGAAAAAACACACAAAGTGCGCGTGCTGACTCCATATGAGATCGATTGTTTTAGGCTTCTGCACATTTTGTTGCTCATGTCAAAGAAACAAAATTTATTTTTATGTTTCTTTGAGTATGTATTTAGGTATGTAGGCTGTTTGTTTGTTTATATTTTTTGGGTTGTTTTAATCAAACGTATTTTTTTTTATCAAACTAAAACACACTCACTCACACACGTATTGTTTAGTGGTTTGAATTTTCAAAAATCGCGTGTCTGTTTTTTTTATTCAGTATTTCAGCTTTTAACTATTTTTTTTTGTTTCTTGAATCCTACGTCAGTCATGCTGGGTGTTCAGGATATTGTGAGTTTATCAGTTTGTTGGTAACATTGTTAGGAATTTATAGATCAAGTAATAGTTCAAGATTTTTAACATTTTTCAAAAAGTCATGACATGTTTGAAACTTTTACCAACCCCCGTGGCGTTAAATCATAGGTATAGAGTTGTCAGTGCGTCCAAAAAATATTTAATATAGATCCTCAGTGATTACTTAGATGTAGTGATTGGTGCTAAGACGTACGTCCTAATATTGTATATGAATTAAAGTCTCTAAAGATGGAGACTTAAGTCATTATTAAAACCCCTAGAAAGCGAACTAAACACCCAAATCAAAGATGAACTTAGTACCTAATTTTTAAATATCATAATGACAAACAATCAAATCTAGAAATGAAATTATCGCCTGAATTGTTAAGGTATTCCTTTGGGGATATGAAATCACAAATTTGTTTGGTGTATAGCCAAGGATAACGAACACCCAAAAATCTATATAAATAAAAATCAAATGTCGTTCGTTGGTAAATGCATCAGTTGAGAACAGATGGACCGATTTGGACCATTTTTTTTAAATGGTTCTTACGGAAAGCAAAATAGACTATGCCCATTTTTTCGATTTATCTAAAATCGGAAAACGGCTGCAGAGATATGGTTAATCTTTTTTTAAATATTCTTGGCAATCCAATTTAATTTTTTACTGAATGAAAAATTGACAGCACCTACTGTTACGCCCATTTTTTTTCGATATATCCTAAATTGCAGAATGCTTGGACAGTTTTGGGTAATTTTTTTTTAAAATGTTCGCAATAGTCCACAAAACTGTTTTACAAAAAGAAAAATTTTCCACTCCGCATTGTTTTCGATAATTATCTCAACATGCTTCCCATCAAACCGACGGATTTGTGGAGCAAATACAAAGATGTAGCTACAGACAAGCATAACGCTTCGCAGTTTGTATTTGTTTTTAAAAAAAAAAATGTCATGTGTGATGATATTTTTCATCAGATGCGTCTTAGAACATCAAATTCAAATTTGCAACTGAGCGAGGAAATTTACAACTATGCTTTGATATTAGTTGAGGACATGTGATTGATGATGTCGATCAAGGTATTATCTGATGTACGACGCATTTAATCAAGAGTTGCGAAGCGAAAAACAATATGATTGCGACCTTGAGGGAATCAGTTCGAATAAACGTTCCACTTTTGAATCGAAAACAAAAATATGCGTACAATACTCTTATGAAAGTTGTGAAATATGGAACTGGAGGGATTTTATTTGTTGGACTCTCCCAGTGGAACTGGAACAACTTTTTGGATCGCGTTGATTTCGACAACTATACGTTCACAGAATGATATTGCACTTGCTTCATCAAGAATTGCAACTACTTTGTTGGAAGGCTATCGAACTACTCATTCAGCACTCAGGTTGCCATTGAATAAGCAAGTCAATGAAAATCCAACACGCATCATATCCAAGAACAGTGTGATGGCCAAAGTTATGCAGCAAAGCTATGTGCATAAAAAGTCTTTGGAGGCATTAGAAAAACGTTGCAAGAGCTACAAAACAATCAAAGCCGGTTTGGTGGTGAGATCTTTCTGTTGGCAGGTGATTTTCGGCAAACGGTCAACGCCAGATGTTGAACTTTGTGGAAAAATTCTAATTTACACTCCGATTTGTAAGCACTTCTTTTAAAATATCCGAAAGTACAAGTCATGCTTTCAAATTAAGTCCTGTCGGGCAACCAATATCGCAAACTACATTGGCTTCATGCCCATCTTTAAAGTTGAAGTCCAAATGTACCACATAATTGGATCATTGCTTCCACTTCCCAATGATGATGCAAAGTTTCTTCGACTTTATTTCACTGGAAATGAAGGTAAAGAAGCCGAATGCTATCAACGAACATACGTGTGCATTTTCTGCAAGAGCCTTTTGCCGAAACATTCGCAAAGCAATTGTTGGAGATCGGAAATGGAAAAATTCCAATTGATCCCGCCACAAATGAGATTTCGTTTCCTCCTAAATTTTTCCAAATGCAAACGAATATTCAAGCCTTTGTTGACAAAGTATTTCTAAGTCTTACAACCAACAATCTAAATGAGCAAATTCAATTGAAACTACCTGGAGAAATAGTGTAATACAAATCAATTGACACAGTAATGAACGAAGATCAACCCGTCAATTATTCTACTGAATTTTTGAGTTCATTGGAACCAGCCGAAATGCCACCACATGTATTAAAGGTTGGATCACCGACTTTGTCCGACACTGCACAGTGGGGCAGAATCGAAATTTTTTGGACCGATCCGGATAAAATTTTACATGGGCGTAGCCAACGAGTATTCGAGTTTAAGTTATTAAAATGGACCATACAAATGTGCCATTTTTTTGTTTCCCCATCCGATTTCAAAGATTTTAACATTTTTGAAAAGCGCTCGGATTCAAAAATATGACACTTTAAAACTCTGTCCTTCAAAAATATTGCACTTTTTCATACTAAAAAATTTGTATAAATTTTTTTAATATTTTATTCAACACAAGTCATTGGTTCTGACTCAGACACATTAAGAAAATTTATACAAATTGTTTAGTATGAAAAAGTGCAATATTTTTGAATATAATTGAGAAATTTGAAAAATTAACTTATCTAAACAAAAACATATAGCTCGGAATAAATGTGGATCAAATTGTTCCTAATATTTGCAATCCTATAAAAATTTTGATATAAATTTTAGTTTTAGAAACTCAATGAATATGTAATAAAATCTTTATTTATTAACGAAACTTAATGAAATTTTCAACGTTTATTAAGTTTGTCATTCTAAATAACAAGGTGTAAAAAAACTTGTCAACATGTCAAAGGGAATCCCGCAATTTCTAAAAATTTTAGCGAAAATCCCAAAAATGATATTTTTTGCAATTTTGCCTATAGGGTCCACATTTCCTTCGGGGTTTTCAAAGCTGCTTTTTGTTTTCTGATCCCAGCTTTGGGATTTTAGAACATGTGGCCCAAAGTTGAATTTTTGATAAAATATAGGTCAAATAACCATAAAATTGTTATATGTTCTTAAAGAAAGTTTTTTTTTTAATTAAAAAAGAGTTAAGTCGCCTTTTCGCCCAAAAACAAGCAAAAATCAACTATTTTTTGAATACTAAAATTGAAAATCGTTCCACTGTGCACTGCATAGTGGGGAAGAATGAAATTATTTTGGAAATTAATCTGGCATTTCTAAAGGGCTAGTCCGATCAAGATAAAATTTAACGTGGGCGTAGACAAAGAGTATTCGAGCTTACTAAAATGAAGCCTATAAATGCTCCAGGGTCGAAGCCTATAAATGCTCCAGGGTACCCTCGACATGTAACTATATATCTCTTATAATTTCCGCGTTATAGGCATTTAAAAGTTGCAATTTTAAAATTTCAAGTCAATAACTCAAGTGCAATATTTTTGAAGGACGGAGTTTTAAGGTGGCATATTTTTGAATCTAATTGAGATATTGGCTTGAAATTTTTTCTGTAAGACCAAAAATTAACTTATCTAAACAAAAAGAAAATAGTTCGGAATAAATGTAGATCAAATTGTTCCTCATATTTGCAATCCTATTAAAATTTTGATACAAATTATAGTTTTAGAAACTCGATGAAATTTTCAACTTTTTTTAATTTATCATTCTAAATAATAAAATGTAAAAAAAAACTAGTCAAAATATCATAGGGAATCTCGCAAGTCATAAAATTTGGAGTGAAAATCACGAAAATTGTATTTTTAGTAATTTTGCCCAACAACTTAAGCTCCAATACTCCTCTGGACCAGCCGTTTAGAAATGCCAGATTTATTTCCAAAAATTATTATTCTGCCCCACTGTGCACCGTATATTAAAATCGATATCGAGATGCAATATAAAACAGATGTTTTCTATGTTCCAGCAATGCGGATCGTGTTCAGCTAGTAAGTTATTAATAACAAAAGCCAAAGGATATCCCATCTATTGTAAATACTGAATATTTAAATCTTACACTCAATATAGTTATATTAAAACACTACCAAGTTTTAGAAACGTATTGCAAATTTTGTGCAAAATATGGAACTTTTACGTTTTAGGGCATCTGGAAGGTAATATGAGTCCTTGAGCTAAATTTTTTAAAACATCGCACTCTTCTTCAATATTTAATTTTATAACAGTGTGCTAACTTTCGTAGACCTATGAAATTTTTGTTCAATTGATATTGATACATGTGCCATACACTTCTATTTATATAATTCAGGTTTATGTCTCATTTTGTGAAATTTGTAGGGCATTATAACAATGCACTTTAACACATCAATGGATTTTCTTACATAGTTTTTGTTTGATTTTATATGACGATTTACCCAAGAGGTTCTATGACTCTAAAATATAAATACTGTGACTTTTTTGTGTGTGTTTCTATTTTGTATCGTGTGGGTTGCATGCTGTTTGAATTTTTCGTCAAAGTGGGAAACACACACACAAACCCAGAAAAAAAGAGTTGGCAACAAAAGTTGCAATCAATTAAACGCAAATACCACGCGTGTTTTATTTTGTCTTTACTTTATCACTGCATAATGCGATGACTTACCTTTAGCAAGGCCGCCTAAAAGTTTTATTTTCTTTAAATTCGTTTTTTGTGTAATTTTTCAAATGATTTTTTTCCCTCTCATTCACTGTTAAATTCTCGATTTGTTTGTCTTAAGCTGTGACAAAGACTGAGTGTGACCACCCAAAATGTTTGTGTTTGGCAATTTTCCTCATAATCTAGGAGTACTCATTCGTACGAGTAGTTGTTGCTGTTGTTGTTTTCTCCAATGCCAACCAACCAACCAACCAACCAGCTTACCTTCTGACTGGCATTTTTTCATTTGACTTAACTCTGGTTTTTTGTGAATTTTCTTTTCTAAGCTTTAAAAAATAGCGAAATGTGAGGACAAAAAAATTAAAGAAGTAGAAAAAAAAGATCATGCTTTATTGATGTGACATGTTTGAGGTTTCGTGAAGGATTTTTTTGTGAGCATGATTTCATTTTGATTCGTAACAGAAACATTTTTAATTCGTGCGGTTTTGTTTAATGTTACACCCACGTCAGTTTGTTAAGTTTTTTTTGTTTGTTTGTTTTTGTTCAGGCGACTTTGTGTAGTAGAGATATTTTTCAACTTAAATGGTATTAAATGAAATTATGTCCTAAAGACCTACATATGTATTGTATATAGATTGATGAACAAATGATAACTAAGTATATAATGTTCGAGAAACAAAAACATGATGATAAGGTAATTCTTCGAAGCATTAACAGATTATTGACACACGAATCTCCATAACTTTCATATTAATGGAAGAAGGATCCGTACTAAAGAATTCAGTTAAAAGTTTAATATACAGCCTTTGCTACCCTTGATCAGAATTTACTGACACCACTCAATGCGATCAATAAACAAGAGCAACACCAGATTCTAATGAAATGGGTAATATAGGTGACACAATCTATCTGGCGATCGTTCAGAATGTGTTTTCACATAAATTAAAGCTGAACATTTACCAACAAGCTGATGAACAGATTTAACCTTTCCGATTTCCCAGGAGCTGTGACAATAACTGTTGGTGTGAATGCTAAGCCCGCTTAAATGCTTACCGGTCACCCATTGAATCGATAACAGTAGCATTATCCAAAAAACGAGCTTCCAGTTGTATAGTGCGTTTCAAATGTAAACTTTGAATTGTTTCATTCTGTGCCATCTATTGTCAGCCATGTGAAGATAGTGTGAAGATTTCGCTTTTAAAAATTCCAAGTGGTATCGCAACAGATACTGCATCTGAAACTTTTAATGCCAACTCGCCTACATTCTCTAGCCTCCAAATAAGGGTGATGTCATATAGTCTAGCTAAGAAAGGTGATGTGCTATGCATTATACATAGATTATGTGCTAGTTCTCTCATGAATGTTCCTTTTGAGTAGAACTTATCAGGTCTCTTTTATGTTCAAATTCCCAGCCTAATCTCTATGGTTCATCACGGAAGACCTTTTTACCATTTATCATGTCGCTTCCTTCCTTTGTGTTTTGAATTTCGATTTAGGAACAAGAGAAAAATATGCAAGATACTTGCGTATCCATTACGCAAGTATCACGCAAGTATCTTGCACGTCTGTTTCAGCGCCGCCATTCGTTGATACTGTACTAACTAGATAGCAGAAGCTTTCTACGTATTCAACTGCTTGGCCTTATAGCATGATGTTATCAGTGCTAATCTTTCCAAATCTTCAACTTTTGCTTGCATATTGGAGATCTTGTGCGAGAGTAGACAAATATCATCCACGTAATCCAAATTCTCGAGTTAACGTAAGACGCTCCATGCTATTCCTTTTCTCTCTGAACAGACTTCGCTCATGATGTCATCTAGCACCTATAGCGAATAGAAGGAGTGATAGGACATTCTTGTTTTACTCCAGCATTTGTAAGAAATGGTTGACTTATATTTCCGTTATGAAGAACTGATAAAGATCAGATGTGGTTTCGATGTCAACCCGAAGAATTTCAGCTGGTATTCCATCTTCGCCTGCTGTCGGTTATTTCCTAACTTCCCGATGACCTTCTCTATCTTATACTGGGGGGCTGCTTGATATTCTTAGGATATTTTCTGAAGAGCTGTTGTTTTCAATTTCGTTGTTATCAGTAGTTCCATCGGTGGTGACGTTAATTTCATCGAAATGTTCTCCCCATCTTTGTGTCTATGCACCAGCCACTACAATCAGCGACTGGTTCGATCCTGTTACACATTCGATTGATGAGACAGTTTATCATCTGGTGTACACTTTGAGTCATTGATTGTTGTTGTTGTTTAACCTGCAGCTTTAGTTCCTTTCTTTGAGAAACCTGGTTACAAGCGTCGTCTGATATGCAAGCTTTATGTCTGCGACTCTGTTATATATTAAGTGCACTGGAGACGATCAAATAAACACATCAATCACATAGTTGTGTGCGCGCAGTCGTTCTTTTTCGGCTATACGTACACGTTGTTGGCAATGATTGATGAAAATCAAAAACTTTTGATTTTTTAATTTGACGACTGATTATTTGATCGTCTCCTGTTGTGATTGACAATCAAATTTTATTTTCTTTTCGTTTGCCGTGCACGGATGAAAAAATATTCATATTATTAAAAATTATTATTATTATTAAAAAAACCTCGTTACTTCGAGATTTTTGGTAATAATGGAAAAGTGCGTCCAAATACAAATGGTGATTAACGTATTTATTTGTACGTCTCCTTTAAAGCTTCAAGCATACGACACTCACACATATGCACTGATTGACGGGTTTATTTGATCGTCTCCAGGGCACTTTACTGTGATATCTTTTCATGAGTGGTGTTGGTTTATTTGAAGCTGTTCACGAATTCCAGCCGCTAACGTGCTCTTAGTATCGTTATCCTGGAGTTGTAGGTAGAGCCGTTTTCGTCTTGTGTACCTGATTGTTCTTCTTGATTTCGCCTGTGATGAACTCATGATCAATACCGATGTCAGCACTTCTTCTGTTTCTGACATCCATTAAGGAGCTTCTACGCTTATATGATCAATCTGATTGCTTGAGTTGTCATTAGGTGATGTCCACGTATATTTGTATATCTCCTTATGCGGAAAATGGAGCCATCTATGACAAGTTGAAATCTCTGGAATAGTTAAATTAACCGCTCTCCATTGCTATTTCTAACTCCACAGCCGTGCGTACCGAGGGTAGTGATGATGTTGGTGTTGTCACTACATATCTTCGCGTTGAAGTCTCATTATACACTACACCACCACAGTGGGGAGGGTATTATGCGTTTGTGCAGATGTTTGTAACGCCCAAAAATATTAAAGTATACCGAACGACTTAGAATCACTTTTTGAGTCGATTAAACGATGTCCGTCCGTCCGTCTGTCTGGTTGGCTGGTTGGCTGGTTGGCTCGCTGGCTGTCCATTCAAACCTTGTGCGCAGAGTACAGGTCGCAAATTTTGAAGATATTTCGATCAAATTTGGTACATATTATTTTTTCGGCCCAAGGACCAAGCTAATTGCAACTGGCTGAAATCGGTCCATTATTTCACCTAGCCCCCATACAAATGTCCTTCCGAAATAGGACTTTATCGGTCATAAAGTTTAATTTATAAATGTTTCTCCACAAATTGCGCTCCAAATAAGTTTTATATATACAAAATTCATGTCGCCAAATTTTGTTACGATCGGTTCATAATTAGTCATAGCTCCCATATAGACCCGCTTCCGAAAATCACTTAAAGTGCATAAATCGCTTAAAAATGTTGGTATACTCACAAAATTCAACATAGTATACTTTCATATAGACATAAATCACACGACCTAATTTTATGGTGATCGGTCCATAATTGGTCATAGCCCCCATATAAGGCCCACTTCCGTAAATCACTCAAAAATATAAATTATTGAAATTTTAAAAGAAAAATGTTTTTGCTATTTTACTTAGTTTAGTGCCATGGTAGGCGTTCATATTGTTGAGGTTACGATGATTTTCGTCAAACAACCCGAATGTGAACAAAAGAGCGTAATAGAGCGTAAAACAAGTAAGAAAGTATGGTCGGTCAAGCAATAATTTATATTTTTGAGTGATTTTTCGAAGGGGCCTTATATGGGAGCTATGATCAATTATGGACCGATCACCATAAAATTAGGTCGTGTGATTTATGTCTATATGAAAGTTATTTATGTTGAATTTTGTGTGTATACCAACATTTCTAAGTGATTCATGCACATTAAAGTGATTTTCGGAAGCGGGTCTATATGGGAGCTATGACTAATTATGGACCGATCGTAACAAAATTTGGTGACATGAATTTTGTATATATAAAACTTATTTGGAGCGAAATTTGTGTAGATTAGGGTGGCCCTTAATAAACGAAAGTTGGATTTTGGCCATTCTCACCCCCCAGTTTGGTGAACATTAGTAAAAAAATCATCCTGAAAAAATTTTAAGTAAATCGGTTGGGGTTAAGACGTGCCGCAAGCCCTCTGAAGTTTTGAGATGCATTTACAAGGGGAAAAAATTCATTTTTTTCAGTTTTTGTAAAAATTTTGCCATTAAAAAATTACTTTTGTAATTCAATTTAAAAGAATCGAAATGTGTACGTAATTGTCGTTCTATTGAGACATAAAAAACAGAAATCGGTTAAAAAATTTTAAAGTTATTAAAAATTCGCCAGGCCATTAACGGGTCTCAGGCCACTAGAACAAGAAATGTTGGAACAAAATTAACATATTTTGAGAAATATTAAAATAAAAGCTCATTTTTACTTAAAATATGTCCATATTTACTTGTATATGAGTTTTTGTCTTCGTAGGATACCGTTAACCTATTCTTAGGTATGAACAAAAAAAATTAATTTTTTTAACGGCAGTTTCAAAACTCCATTTTCAAATTTTTAAAAATTTTGTTAAACAAATTTCAGAATTTTTTGATCATCTCATTGGGATTTATTAAGAGTATAATAGGGAATTAAATCGTGAAAAAATTATGAAAATATCTCTTATAGTTTTTCCGTACCTGCGATTTAAATTTTGAAATTTTCGAGAAAAACCAATTATTTGGCAATTTTTAGGCCAATGAGCTCTATTTTCTTACTCTTATGAATTTTAAGCAAAACTTAATTAGAATATTATAGTCCAGATAATTCTAAATATACTCTGAAACTTTTACTAAAATCAAAAAACGTTAACCCTTAAATCGTGAAGGTCAAAGGTAAAATTTTTCAATATTTGGAATTTCTCTTGGAAAGATTTTGAAATGTTCGAAATGTTGTATATTTTTGGGCCGATTTTGATGAAATTTAACAAAAATATAACACAAAGCCTAGTATTTACAAAAGCAGCAGAAAAATTAAAATTAACCCTATATAGCACTTGGTGTTAAAATGACCGCAAACTTCTAAAACCATAAAAAATTATGATTTTAAAAGTTTGGTGTCATTTTAACCCCAAGTGCCATTAAGCGTTAATTTCCATTCTTGTGCTGTTATTATAAACCCTAGAGTTTATGTTATATTTTTGTTAAATTTCATCAAAATCGGCCCAAAAATATACAACATTTCGATCATTTCGAAATCTTTCCAAGAGAAATTCCAAATATTGAAAAATTTTACCTTTGACCTTCACGATTTAAGGGTTAACGTCTTCCGATTTTAGTAGAAGTTTCAGAGTATATTTTGAATTATCTGGACTATAATATTCTGAATAGGTTTTACTTAAAATTCATAAGAGTAAGGAAATAGAGCTCATTGGCCTAAAAATTGCCAAATAATTGGTTTTTCTCGAAAATTTCAAAATTTAAATCGCAGGTACGGAAAAACTATAAGAGATATTTTCATAATTTTTTCACATTTTTATTCCCTATTATACTCTTAATAAATCCCAATGAGATGATCAAAAAATTCTGAAATTTGTTTAACAAAATTTTTAAAAATTTGAAAATGGAGTTTTGAAACTGCCGTTAAAAAAATTAAATTTTTTTGTTCATACCTAAGAATAGGTTAACGGTATCCTACGAAGACAAAAACTCATATACAAGTAAATATGGACATATTTTAAGTAAAAATGAGCTTTTATTTTAATATTTCTCAAAATATGTTAATTTTGTTCCTACATTTCATGTTCTAGTGGCCTGAGACACGTTAATGGCCTGGCGAATTTTTAATAACTTTAACATTTTTTGACCGATTTCTGTTTTTTATGTCTCATTAGAACGACAATTACGTACACATTTCGATTCTTTTAAATTAAATTACAAAAGTAATTTTTTAATGGCAAAATTTTTACAAAAACTGAAAAAAATGCATTTTTTCCCCTTGTAAATGCATCTCAAAACTTCAGAGGGCTTGCGGCACGTCTTAACCCCAACCGATTTACCTAAAATTTTTTCAGGATGATTTTTTTGCTAATGTTCACCAAACTGGAGGGTGAGAATGGCCAAAATCCAACTTTCGTTTATTAAGGGCCACCCTAGTGTAGATACATAGATAAATTAGACATTTATGACCGATAAAGTCCAATTTCGAGGGGACATTTGTATGGGGGCTAGGTGAAATAATGGACCGATTTCAGCCAGTTTCAATAGGCTTGGTACTTGGGCCGAAAAAGTAATATGTACCAAATTTGATCGAAATATCTTCAAAATTGCGACCTGTACTCTGCGCACAAGGTTTACATGGACAGCCAGCCAACCAGACGGACGGACGGACGGACATCGTTTAATCGACTCAGAAAGTGATTCTAAGTCGTTCGGTATAATTTAATATTTTTGGGCGTTCCAAACATCTGCACAAACGCATAATACCCTCCCCACTATGTTGGTGTAGGGTATAATGAGACTTCAACGCGAAGATATGGAGTGACAACACCAACATCATCACTACCCTCGGTACGCACGGCTGTGGATTTAGAAACAGCAATGGAGAGCGATTAATTTAACTATTCCAGAGATTTCAACTCGTCATAGATGGCTCTATTTTCCGCATAAGGAGATATACAAATATACGTGGACATCACCTAATGACAACTCAAGCAATCAGATTGATCGGTATACTTTAAGGTGGGTGTTAGACTAATATTTTTGGGCGTTACAAACATCTGCACAAACGCATAATACCCTCCCCACTATGGTGGTGTAGGGTATAAATACACACAATTCATTCAGTTTCTTGATGTTGTTGTGAATATTTTATTTTTTACCCAAAAGAGCACACAAATTAAATGCCTCTTTTTGCGTACCACTGGTTTAGTGTATTATATAGTCTGGCTTGACCGACCATACTTTCTTACTTGTTTCGCTTATGTCAACGATTTCGATCTTATATGATGTCATTTGATGTTCTATTTGTGCAAGCGTTGTTGCTTCACGAAGGGTTCGTACATTCCATTGCGCTATGCGCGTCATACCTATAAAATCCTTTTCGACAGAGAAAGTGAGTCGATCGGTATACTATATGGTTTATGAGCAGCAGAAACGCAATATTCTCTCCCCACTATTGTGTTGTATGTTAAAATGAAAAGTACCACTGATATAAACTAAATTCCTCGTATTTAATCTTCAAAGATAATAGAAAACACATTTCCGGATCAAGATATTACTTGTTTGTATTATTTTTTTAACATTTGATGTTGGGATTTTTGTTACGCTATTTTGTATTTTAGGTGACGATAGGGTGTTAATATAATATGATTTTAAATAATAAATTGTGTTGAACACATGGAAATCATTCATTTCCAGGCACACACTAAGTCTTAAGACATAAACTTTTTAATTACTTTTATTCATTTTAATCATTTAAACTATTTTACTACACGTATTTATTAGATTTGTTTGAAATAAAAGTAAATGCTTAATGTAAGATGTATGTATCATTTTAAAATGTCTGCAATTTTTAAAGATTACAAAATACACATTTCCATAATACAATTAATTAAATGTTTACGAATATGACAGTTAAAGATTGCTTTCTATCATTACACTGATACGATTTGAAATATTTTATTTGTGCTTTTAAACAACAGCTCTAATTAATCCTTTAGTTGTTGTGTTTTTTCTTCACTCGCCAACAATTGTCACTGAAAAATAAATAATACAAGCCTCTTAAATGTTGATACAGCCGAAATGTGTCTAAGCATAGCGTACAAATAAGTTAAGAGGTGGGCAACTTAAGGAATTAGGGGGGACTTTCAACGATCCATGTTTCTTTTGCAGTGCAAATACAGATGATTTTCTCCAAATTTGATTATACTAAAAACAATATATAAAACATCCATGCTGATCTATCAATTTAATCCATTATATTGTACATCACTGCTTGATAAAATGAAATATTTAACAAATCCATTATGCGTATTAAATGTTGTAAGACAAACCACGCCTCGAACGCATAAACAAAATACTGTAACATTATTTTGTTTGTTGTTTTTATTACGAGTATTTTCCTCACTCATTCATTGCTGCTGAGTTAAGTTGAGATATATTTTGTTGGTGCTTTGTTTTGGTTTTGTTTTTTCTATATTTCAGATATTTTGCAACACGCATACTGTATGACAAATTGTGTAAATACATGAGATACTAGTACTTTATGTTTTTAACATTTTTTGTTAACAATATTTCTTTTTTTCTGATTTTTATTTTCAGAAAAAAAAAATAAGACTTCTGGTGTTGTTTAACTGTTTGGTGTCACTTACTTACACAGATACTGTTGCATAAGTTTGTTGCAGCGTATCTAACACTAGTGTCTGTCCATCTATTTGTGTGTCTGTCTGCCTGTTCGTTTGTTTATCTATCTGTATGAATGAGTATTTTATAGAGTTTACGATTTTTATTATTATTTATTTGCTTGTTATTGTTGTTGCTGTTGGTATTTTATTTAAGAGTTTATCAACGCCTTGCTAACCATGTTTGTTAAATGTATATCAGTTTTAATATGCATATGATTTTTACTTACATATTTAAAATATCATAATTTTGAGGCTGTAAACGGAGAAGTTTTATCGGATAATAAATAATTAATTCCACCAAAGACTACAGAAAAAACAAAAGTTTTTAACCATGTGACATTTGGACATTTAAATTTTGTATCACTTAAAATATCAAAAAAACTTACGATTCACGATTGAAAATTTTTAAAAATCAAGAAAATTTACATGTTTTTTAACTTCAAATAATCTTATTTTATTTCAGACTTTAAAAATAAGTGCCTATATTCAACTCTGCCGAATATTACGGACATGGGTATATCGACTCCGCTATCTATGACGACATTGAATATACATACACACTAATGTGTTCTGAAGACCCTCGATTTTCATTACTTTTGAGTACTCAGTTTAAAAGAAAAATGTCCATGCTTTATTTTTCTGTGCAAGAATTTTTAGTTTTTGCAATGAATATTTGATTTTTTTAAGATAATGAAAATCCTAAAATTTATCCATCGATTAAAATTTTAAAGTTTCGGTTTGTTGGAGATTGGGTTGAATAATAGATTCGCTTTAAAAAAAAAAAAAATTAAATCGGACTATAATGATTTTCGTGATCTTGAAAAAATCAAAAAATTCACTGGTGTTTACTCACTTTTAAGGCTGTGTATATATTGGGCTGCTCTGAATTTTATATACCCTTTACTTTAAGATAAAGATTGAAAATATTTTTTTTCTTTTAAAATGCTTTTGAAAAAAAATCTTGTGGTTAATAAAAATTTGGCTTAAAAAATATTTGTCCCGATTTTAATATGGCGTTTGAAATGTCTTTGAAATATCTATTATTAAATATCCAATTTGTCTATATTAATGACTTAGTAATCTAGATATAGATCAGAAATATAATTTCAAAATCGAGGTAGTCGTGGTTTTTACTTATATCTCTGCCATTTGTGGTCCGATTTTCTCGATTTTAAATAGAATCCGAAACGGCACTATAGCAAGTATACTGATGTATAAATCATGTGTAAAGGTGTTATTTCTACGGAATGTTGATTTCAACATACAGACGGACTGGCGGACATGGGTATATCTACTCCGCTATCTACACGCAGAGAAAAAATATAGTTGGGCATGGTTACTGTAACCATTTCAATATTGTTATAAGTTTTTTAACTATATTATAGTCACAGTAACCATTTACATGATTGTGGTAACCATAATATGGTTAATTTACGATTCACATGATTGTATCAACCATATATAGGTTACAGTAAACAAATATATGTTTGTGACAACCATTCATATGATGAAGGACTTATCATATTATGTTGCTCTCGACTTAAGGCTTATCATAATCTGAGAGAAACATATTATGATAAAATTATTCATCATAAATATGGTGTAAAATTTTATATTTTCTGAAAGTTTGAAAAATACAAAACGGTTTTAATAAATAACAGATTGAAAAGAATATTTTAATGGTTTTTAGGGAATAACAATTTTATTTCTTTAATTAATTCATTTCTTTAAAGAATGAAATACACAATTTAATTTACAAACAAATAAGTATAATTGATAGAATCATACATAACAAAAAACAATAACTAAAATTTACTTAAATTTCATTTAGTTACTTCGATTTAAACCAAATATGAATAATTTTCATAAGTTAAAACAAGTAAGAAAGTATGATCGGTCAAGCCCGACCTTATAATACCCTACACTGAGTAAAAGAGCAAAAACATTTTTCTTTTAAAATTTCAATAATTTATATTTTTGAGTGATTTTCGGAAGTGGCCCTTATATGGGAGCTATGACCAATTATGGACCGATTTATGTCTATATGAAAGTTTACTGAGTTGAATTTTGTGAGTATACCAACATTTTTAAGCGATTTATGCACGTTAAATAAATTTTTGGAAGCGGGCCTATATGGGAGCTATGACTAATTATGGACCGATCGTAACAAAATTTGGTGACATGAATTTTGTATATATAAAACTTATTTGGAGCGCAATTTGTGGAGCTACATTTATAAATTAAACATTTATGACGATAAAGTCCAATTTCGGAAGGACATTTGTATGGGGGCTAGGTAAAATAATGGACCGATTTCAGCCAGTTTCAATGGACTTGGTCCTTGGGCCGAAAAAATAATATGTACCAAATTTGATCGAAATATCTTCAAAATTGCGATCTGTACTCTGCAAACAAGGTTTACGTGGACAGCCAGCCAGCCAACCAGACGGACGGACATCGTTTAATCGACTCAGAAAGTGATTCTAAGTCGATCGGTATACTTTAAGGTGGGTGTTAGACTAATATTTTTGGGCGTTACAAACATCTGCACAAACGCATAATACCCTCCCCACTATGGTGGTGTAGGGTATAAAAACATAATCATAAAATGTCTTTATAGACAATATTTTTTGAGAATACTGTGGAACTGCCATTACGAAGCATAAACTGCTTCCCATCTTCATGAATTACTTTCACACTAACATCATGTAGGAATGTTGATCTAGAAAATACAACATACATAGATGCACACATTTTCCAACATAGAATAAACACATAGAACGGAAGGAGAGAGTAATACATATTGAAAAATTACTCCCTTTTCACACATACGGGTGATACAATAACAAAATACATGCAATACATTCTCATGAATTAGGTTTCTGACAACATACTTAGGTTTTTGGCTCTCAGTTACCTATCTAGTTGTTGTCTATGTTTTCCAACATCTGGTCTTGTGCTTTATTTATTGTTATGGAAAATTCGAGACTTATGGGGAATTATGTTCTGTGCAGAACGAATAGGAGCTCTGAATTAATATGAGCTAGATCAATACTCGGGATAAATGCGGGATTTCCTTCGGCAGTTTCTGTCAGAATTTTTGCACATATGAAGTTTTTTTAAAATTTAGTCACCTGAAATCTTGTGCCATTACATAGCCCTCTTCTCGTATTTAATTTCCGAAAAGTATCGCCCTTGAGGTTTAATTTAGGAGGCGGCACTAGGGTATTCAATCGATTAACTGTTAATCTGTTAACCGATTAATTTTGGACGGTTAACTGTTCGAATAATTTTAAATTGCCGATTTTCAAATAACAAATAGACCGATTAATTTGTGTCGATTAACCGATTAACCGAAATTCCTTTTTTTCCACTTTAAAACATTTTTTGTATTTATTTTTCCGTTTCAATTCAAATACAAATTTCAAATTAAAATTAGATATTTTTTGAACATCCAATAAACATTATTAGTGAGTTTACATGTATTTGAAACCTTGTTTGTATTTACATCTATAGACGAAACTTTTTTTTGAAATTAGTTTTATCATAACTAAACGAAACTATTAAATTAACCAAAATCTAAAACAATCAAAAAAGGAATATTCTTTATCATGCTTTTGATTTCTCCAACATATACAATCAGCGAGAGAGTTTTTTTTCCAAGAAAAGTTTTATTAAATCTGAAGAAAAAATCGTTTAAATTATATTCTTTTTATAAAAGATTATCTCAGAACATCTCACTAAAACCCTAAAAAACTCATACATCGCAACAACGTCATAATTTAAAATAAGTCGTTTCGAGAAAAACGTCTTTAAATATTTTATGACTTTTACTATTTCTTAAATAAATTTTCAACAAATCATGCGATTTCAGAAATATAAATAGTAGATGTTCTAATCTGTATTTAAATCAAATTTTTACTTATCAAATATACGAGAAAACATGAATTATAATTTTGATGTTTACAACAGAAAAACACTCTCACACAAAAAATAATTGAATTTTTGAAAACTGATGAAACTATATGAAAGCGCATATTTTGTATTACTCAGTTCATAAAACACGGATTTTGAGTTATGAAGTTGTTGCAGCAAATATGGGATATGTTTACAAAAATGATCTCAAATACATTATTTGCTGTTTTTTATGTTTTTGTACACAAAATTCGTTGTTGTATTTTCAATTTAAAATGTAAATAGAAATTATTCGGTTAATCGAATAATTTTAAATTAACCTATTATTAACCGAATAAATCTAAACCTCGATTAATTATTTGCTCGATTAACCGATTAAACCAGAAACCCGATTAATTGAATACCCTAGGCGGCACACAGTGGTTCAGAAACGTATTTTTTTTGACAATAATTCGGTATCTGGGAAACTCTGGAAATTTTACATAGTTGGAGAAGAGGTTTTTTCGAGTTAATTTACAGTTGTTCAGCTTCCTAGGGGTAATGGGGTCCAGTAAGTTGCCCCTCAAATTTGGACACCTCAGGTCTCAATTTTTTTAAAAAATCATCAAAAATCCATTTATGATCCGAATGAGCTAGAATTTAAAATATAAATAGTTCTTGAGATCTACTAAAAATGCGCTTACACGTGTAAGTCATCTCCATTAGTTGATCTTTTTTTGGTTTTTTAGATATAACAGGCCAACGGAGGGTCGAAATCACATAAAAACGACTTGCTAACAGGAACCCAGTGTTATGTGTGTTCGCACAGGCGACTTTTATGATCAATGAAGTTTCACTAACGAATCTAGTCAAAGTATCGGTTGGTTTTCCTGAAACCACAAGATTCACAAAGTTGTCTGAATTAGAGAAGACGACTTTTGAAATGTTTAAGAGATTAAGAGAAACTGGGAGTACTAGAATGATCCATGTAACTTAAACTATCATATTGAATCGCGCTAGAAGTAAAGACAACTATTCCGTTTACATACTGTCTATGTTAATCTTTATTGCAACTAAAAAATTTAAAAGAAAATTGAATTTTTATGTTTTTGCACAATGTTAAAATAGTTAGCAGCACAAAATTATTATTGATGTTCATGGTGGTGATAAGATTGTTCAGTGATATTTCGCTTAAGAAAAGTTAAGATTTCATTTACACAGCACTGGTTCAAAAGCATGTGAAACATTTTAAAATACGCACTCGTTAAGCGGTAAAAATAAATTTTAAATTGTTATAAATGTGTTGGGCAAATGTTTGTTTAAATGGTTTTTTTGTTTGTAATTATAAAATAAAACAACAATGTTTTTGTTTTCTTTTCTTGCCTCCTAATTAAGGCAATGAAAAATGTTTATAATTTTCTTAAATACTTGTAATTAAGCGAAGCATCATTAAGAACTATTTTATTTTGTTTACGGGCTTTATCTTAAAATCTTTCAGCTACTGTTTTCTTGTTAAATTGCAATGAAATTAATTGAGCAGTGCATAATTTAAAAGGTTTTTAATGAAATGTTGCAAGAATTACCAAAAAGAAACATTTTAAATATAAAAAGTTTAAATTTTATTTATTTGCCACAATTAAAATAATTTACTGGCAGAACCTATATTTAGGAAATTTTTTTTAGTTTTTTTCCAGCTTTTAAATTTGGTTTATAATGTAGCTGACAATATGTATATTCGTATGGATTTTGTCACAATTTTTAGCAAAACCATTAATTTATTTATTGATATTTAAATAAATTTCCGACAATTTTATCTGTGTCACTCATAAGGTGTCACAAATTATTGAACGATCATCAATCAGAAAACTATTTATGTGGAATATTTATTGCTGATATTTATATTCGTAAGAAAATAAGTTTGTTGTTATAAAAACTTTATTATTATTAGTATTATTATTTATTAATTGAATAATATTAAACCAAAGTGATATAAATACACAGAAAAAAAAGATTCGTAGTGGCAACCGAATTTGTTGTCAATCGAATGATTCGAAAGCACACATACAATTTTTCACTTTTAGCAACTGAAAATCAGTTAATAAGGAAGAATTTCAGTTGAATCAACCAACCTTTTATTACCAGTTCTAAAATTTTATAGCCACAACTGTAAAATTCGGTCACCAAGGCAGAATCATTCGATTGGCAACAAATTCGGTTGCTGCTACGAATCTGTTTTCTCTGTGTAAGATTTAAATATTCAGTCTTTGGTTTAAATAGTAGTAATTATATTTAAAGGGATAATGTGAGCGACTAGTACATTTAATTACACAGGTCAAAAAATAAGGTAACACATATTGGTGCCGAGATACCGGTTCTATTTATTATAGGTAAGCATTATTTGTTATCCTATGTGTAGCTTTGGATCTACCTTCATTTGTTTAATATGTACACTTCTATAAATAAATTGATTTTAACATTAAATCCTCATCGTGAAAAAGTTACCGCAATGAACGAAATGTGTTTTTTTACATTTGTGGCCCTGAACAAGCCGTGGGTTCCAAAGTTAGGTTGCATGGGTAGCCACTCGTCAAGCAGCTCACTTGGGTCCATTCAAAACTGAGGGTTAAACAGAAGGGTATTTATAATACGTCCATTATCTTCGAGTTAAATCAAACAGAATCTGTGATGAAGGAGTAGATACGTCTAAGATGCATCCTTGATAGCTCATCCAACCATGAAAGGAATGGGATTCCGAGGATGCGTTCCCTCAGGTTTGTCAGAACCGGGCATTTGCAGAACAGGTGAGACACAGTCTCCTTCCTTCTTCATTATGACATGTTCTACAGTAGTCGTTGTACCGTAGGCACAATCTTCTACCATGTGTCCCAATTATACAGTGTCCTGTAATAAATTAAACTATTAGCCTTATTTCCATAAGTAGATTCGTCCTGCTCATATAGTTTCTGCTGTGCAGCCACCTTGCATTTAATAAGGGAAATCCCAGAAAAGGGGTCGATCGCCTACTCATTCATCATCGCATCCCTTTTGACCAATTCATCTTCTATACAATTATCCTGATTTCCATCGTGTACAGGGACCCATATAAGCGTTATCCTAGAATGTCCCGCCATCTCATTTAGGGATACCATTCCGTTAATGGCAGCCTTGCTACAGTAAATATACATATATCACCAGATATTCGATTATACCTCAGCCAATTGGATGTACGTTTAATAGCAGTAATTTCCGGCTAACGAGCAGTACAGAAGTTAGGTAGCCTAGGGTAGGATTATTTCCCAAATTTCTTAATAAAGAAACCTCAACCGATCATATTGCCCCTTTTTGATCCGTCAGTATATACCATTATGACATCGTCAGGGGTGAAGAGTCCGAGCTGACATAAATCCCTGTTCGGGATTATAATATGGAAATGCCTATACAGTAATCGACATTAATATGTATGTGCCCATAGTAATTTAGTATCTTAGAGTGCCCAAGGTCCTTACAAGACCACGAACAGCCAGCATTCAATCTCACAGAGGTATTGAGAGCCATTTGTATCACTACCAAATCAACTGGTAACCAGTTTAAAATAGTAAAAAGTGCTTTAGAGGAACTAGACCTTATAGCGCCTGTAATCAGTATCGCGATAGTTCTTGGAACTCGTTCAACGACCTTCAGGTGAGTAGCATTCTCCAAGGCGTGATATTACACCAGATAGGTTTAACAACAGCTTGAATTCCCACGATAGCCGGTTCTACACACCGAGTTCAATCGGCCAAGATCAGTCAATTCAGAAATCACTGCTGCTCCAACAACAACAACTGCTTTGAAGATCCAATTGATATCCCTCGGCATAGTACCAATTGCCCTTTTGCAACAGTAAACCACATAGGCCTTAATAATTCTATTCTGAATGTATAGATTTCAAGATAACCTTTTGTCAAGAATGATGCCAAGGTACTTTACATTATCCCTGATCTCAAGACTAATTCCATTCAGTCTAGGTTGTCTAAACTCATCGATCTTGTACCTCCTAGTGAAGAGAACTAATTCCGTATTTTGGGGATACACACTAAGTCCACACGAAACAATCCACTCACCCTTAATGACGATTCCATACAACTAGATATTGTATCCAGAAATTTACCAGATATTAATACCGCAACATCGTCAACATACGCGAATGTTTTGATCATTTTGCTGTCCATCTTGAGCAGCAGGGTATTCATAGCGTACTATCGCCACTTCTGGGGAATAGATCAATTCCAAGTTCATCCAAGTTCGCATCGGGTTCCAAACATTGAGCTTAAAGTATGTACTTGACATTTAAGACAGTTGGAAAGCGGTAAACGTAGTTATTTGAAGCTTTGTGTAACTATGATTTGGACAGAACCGAAAAACCACATTGATGACAGCTATTTTTGTATTGGTAAATTGCATGGTATGAATAGAAGGACTATATCACATCCTGATTTACCATCTGCGAAAAGACCTCTACTGCACACAGATGACGTTCCACCTCCTATGAATCAATATCTATCAGATTTGTCGGACACAGAGATGTTGGAAGTTTTTTCGGATACAAAATTACTTCGATTTTGAAATATTAACGTCGAGACGCCTTTACTTTTTTTTACTTCATTGACTTCATAACCCGTGACGTTTCAAAAGAGATATCAGAGCTGTTAGAATCTAGACTTAAAGAAATAAATCTTTTAACTATAGATACGAAAGTCTCATTTTATTCCGATCACGAAAAAGTACTTCTTTAATTTTTTAGTTCAGTTTGAGATGGGACTCACAAGCTACAAAACTGATGTATGGAGATTATTTATGAAAACCTCAAAGCTAAGTTTAAAATGTGTTTTACTAGATATTGTTAATAAGCATGCAGCTTAGCCTATTGTTTAAAAAAAACTGAAGTACTCGGATCACAAATGGGTTATATACCTCGATTTAAAAATGATTAATTTCTTGTTATGTCAAAAAAGTGGTTACACTAAATTTCGAGGCTTCATCTGTTTATGGGACAATATATCAAGAAAGACTGGCCTCTAAGAGAAACTATGACTGTTAGAGAACAAAATATAAAAATACACCTTTGGTTTCCAGAAATAAGATAATTTTTCCTCCATTACACATCAAGAAAAATCTGGTCCATGTTATGCCTTTCTTTCAAGAATGTTTCAAGTTTTGAGTACAGTAAAATTAAAAGCTGGACAAATTATCAAAACTGAGGGATGTTTGTGTCATAATAACTTCTCTCGATTTATATCGCAAGACTCCGTTCGCCATCGTAATATTATTTTTTTCTAAATCTAATTTTCTTCATTTTTCAACTTCAATTTTGTAAATAACAGAAATAATTGCTAATCATATGCTTTCGATTATAAGCTGAACCTGTCGGAGATTGTGGAAATTATGTAACACATGAATAATTCACATCATCAGAATCATGAATTGGTAGCTATACATACATCAATATTGACAATTTTACGGATATATTTCCCATCTTTCTGAATAGGAACAAAACCCTAATATAAAATGTTGTACCATTGTTAATATCTGGTAAAGCTTATCACCTCTTGAAATATACAATTAATGAATTCACAAGGTATCCTATCATGTCATATTGCCATAATGTTCTAATATTTCACGATTCGGCTTATCCGGCTCTTAGGCGTTTGGCGGAGGTCTCTGCTGGTTGGTTACGACAGTTTAGTAAACTTTTTGCTTCAAAGGCAATAACAATATTTTTAAACCATTGGTAAATTAAGGCCAAAAATGTTTTTTATTATTTTTTTAATTTTTATAAAATTTTGATGGTAAATTTTTCTTAACACTTAAGAATATACAGTATCATAATTTTTTTGGCTATAAAGTAACTATATGGTTATTTATAGAGCTGTAAAGCTGTAAAACTTGCCATTTTAATATTAGAAATATGTGATTTTTTTACTTTTGAATTCAAGTAGCCTGTGCTTTTTTCATTAAAGTTTTTTTTTGCAAATTAGCACATGCTTTTATAAAACAGTTAGCAGGTAACCATTCTACGCAGTTATTAAGGAGTTTTTGCGTGTTATTTTTATATAAAAGTGAAATGATTTGGAACTAGTTTAAAATCTACAGAAACTAAATTAAAAAAAGTTTGAAAGGCCAGAACAAATTAAAAGGGGCTAATAGAGGTTAAGTGTAAATTACATCTAATACTGTAAAGTATCAAGAGTAAGTACTATAAATTTCAGCTGCAATTATCTGCCATTCTAATAACCAGATCGATTTCAGTGCCTACATATTTTACAAATTTTTTTTGTAATTTTTTGGTCAATTTCAAAAATTATGTAAGTTTGAGAGTTATTTACGTCTATGCTGAATTGGTCAAACCATGTATTTGTATGTCGAAATTTTTTCAATGGATCATTTATGTTATTTTTAATTATAAACCTAATTGAAGCCATTTACAAAAATGACATACTTTTTTCGATACTTTTAAAACGTCAATGTTTATTTGCCCAACTCCTATATGCAATTTATAATATTTTGTGTGTTTTTCTTAAATGTACACCAAATTTAAAATTTTACATGAATAACCTAACTTTTTCGATTATTTCAAAACGCCCACGTTTGTTTGTCCAACCCTGTATATGTATTCCGAAATTTGTATGACCATTTTTTCAATTACTGATTACTGCTTCACTTATGCTATTCTTTATTTTTGGACTAAATTTCAGGCATTTACATGAATAACCTAATTTTTCGATGTCTTTAAAACGTCCATTATTGTTTGAACAAACCATGTATATGTAATCCGAAATTTGAATGACCGATTTTTTTTCGATCACATATTTTATTATTTATTTTTGGAATAAATTTTACATGCAATTTTTTGATACTTTTAGAACGTCCATGCTTTTTTGACCAAACCCTGTACTTGAACACCGAAATATTTATCGATCAGTTGGTTATGTTATTCTTAATACAAATACCAAATTTCAAACATTTTTATGAAGAAATAAAGAAGTTATGGATTTTTTGGCCGGAATTGACCACCGTGCATTGTGAAATATTAGAACATTATGCCATTATAGGATACCTCGTGAATCCACTAAATACATCTCACAACAATGTACTAGAAATGGTGAATTTTTAAATCGCACTCCTTTTAACGAGATACACTAAAATGTCAATAATTCATAGCATGATTAATGGTCAATACACAAACAAAACTATTTGAACAGGTGCCAACTGTTCTATAGAAACTTACACTAATCAAGATATTGAATCGAAACCATATTACGAATAGATTTTAAAATTATCAATGAATAATACAGCAAAAATTATGTTGTTTGCATAGATTACATTACATAACACTTGTGCCTGAAGTCTTTTGTTTTTGCTCTTACAAAACTCATCTATAATGATATTTAAAATAACTAACAAAAGAAGTGTATCATTAACAACATTAACATGTGTTAAAAATAAACTGCACCTACAACCAAATCAACTCCAAATAAATACCAAAAATTACCCACTTTACAGGAATTATTGTAGCACTTGCAACAACCATACAAAAAACACACAAAATGACCTTCACTTCAAGTTAAAGTTGAAAAAAGATAAAACAAAATAAATGCAAAAAAGACAATGTATAGAATTCTTTTCTCACGATTGTTAAATTTAACACTTTTTTTTCAAACCCAGCAGATGGACGGACGGACTTGCAC
The DNA here is from genome assembly GCF_958450345.1 of Calliphora vicina. Classification (NCBI taxonomy): domain Eukaryota; kingdom Metazoa; phylum Arthropoda; class Insecta; order Diptera; family Calliphoridae; genus Calliphora; species Calliphora vicina. Next base: position 47,966,523 of record NC_088780.1, read on the forward strand.
ACAATCAAAATACAAAGATATAATAAAAACAAAAATACAATACTTATAAAAACAAAAACATAAGCAATGACCAAAATAAAAATCATGACAACAAAAACTAAACAGCTTCTTAAATAAAAACAACAAACTGAAAACATTTAAAATACGAGCAGAAAGCGGCAACCAAAAACAAAATGAAATTAAGGCATGCAATGCAATTTTAACAACATTTTAAATAAAAATCATAATAATTGTTACAGTCAAATCTAAAATATACAGACTATATAAAAACAGTAGTTTATTGCTGGCTTATTGCGCTACCGTTGAACATTTATCACCAGAAATTATGAAAATATTTAGCAGGAAAAAATTAAACAAACTTAAAACACCTAAAACCAAGTGACAAAATTTAGCCAAAAGCATTTAAAACTAATTTTAAAACATATTTTTTTTTTGAGTAAGTACATATTACTTAATGCAATCGTAATAAAAGCGAAAAAGGTAAAATGTACCTTAATGCTACATTTAAGAAATTTTTATTGCTTTCAGTTTTTTTTTGGGTATTTTAAAAAAATCTGTTGTCACTTTAAATTTGTATTTTGGGTTTCTGAAGTAGTATTGTGGCCACTAAAAACTGCTTCCTAAAATCATAAATTTAAATAAACGTGCACGTTACAAACACCTGACCGCCTCAAACTTGTGCTGCCCTGAAAATATATAAGGAATGAAAAAAAAACACTTTAAACACCACATTTAACTGAAATTGAAAACCTCGAGGATGTTGTTGTGAAATCATTGCACGCATATCTGTAAGTGTCCAAAAAAATGACCTAAAATTACACATTTAATGTGATGTATAACGCTGTACAGTGGGGTCAATACAAAAAAGTTGTAATAAATCTACATCATCTGAACTACTGGTGTACTAAGTACTACTTGTGAACTAATATTAGATATAAACTAATCGTAGAGGAAAACATACGATTTTAGAAAATAAAATGTGTGAAGAACCTGTTAGAATACATGGGGAGATACAGGGTGTATAAGTCGACCACTTATAGCTTGTAAAAATATGGACAGTTTTCAATGAATTAAATCTTGTAATAAAGCAAGTGCGAATGTAAAGAAATTCACCAAGAAATATGTCCAAAAATTGTTGTAAAAACACATATTCTGGGTGTTTTTCGGCCAATGCTCACTTCAAACGAATATGTTGCATTCGCCACATGTTCCCCGTGATAGCCTGGGCAGATTTCAGCAACTCATAATAGATAGAACCTTTTGGTACCACCAAGTTCAGTGAATTACCTTAGCGCAATGGATATTTTGTACTAGTATCAACTCGGCTAGTTAGCCAGCCTTCACTTACGATCTCTTACGCTTCGGTATATAGTAATGGATCAATTTATCATCGCAAGTAATGATTCGCTGCAAAAATTATTTTCTATTATAGCGTTGAAGCAGGATTTAAGACACACAAAATTGTTTCTTAAAATCTCTGTGCTTCAATTCATATGGTACCCAATTTCCCGGCTTGACAACAATATTCATGTTGTAATGCTTCAAATTTGGCTTGCCTGGGAGATCTTCCGTGTCAAAATCATCACTTTTGAACCGCACAAACCACCTTTCGCACGTTGATACCAATGCAACACATTCACCTAGGCTTCGGTGAGCAATGGGTGAGCTATATGTGTGCTTCAATTGCACTTTTTTCAATTCAAAGTATTAAAGCAAAACTTCCCGCATATGGCGCTTTGTAGGCACAAAATTCGACATTTTCGAAGCAAATAAAAACTTTGTTGTTTCACTATAATGTTGAAAGACTAAGTGGGAATAAATGACAGATAAGTGCCCTTGAAAATGAGGTACAACATGTTAACAGTCCAAGGCAGCGACTGATAATTGCCTCACTCATCCGCTTTTTTTTTTTCGAAAATCGGTGTATTTAAAATATAAATATCTACATCTTTTAAAATGTATATAAATTGCTAAAAGGGTGTTTTTTCAATAGCCTATATATGGGCTGTGGGCTGCATGAAACAAAATCACATATAAATCGCTTTCAGAGTCCACAGACCACATGTGACTTGAAAATTGTTTAGATGAACAGCCCACATATGGGCTGTGGACGGCTGGCGTTCTCCGTTCACAGACCATGTATGGCCTGTGGACTGTTAACGTGATAAATTATTAAAAACAAAATCAGCGTTCAAAAGATATGATATCTATTGTAAATCCCTCATTTTTAAGTTAACCCTCCGTTAGTCGCAATCATTTTCAATCGAGACTAGTCCAATGTATCAAATTGATATCAATAAAAAAAGACGACTTTGAAAATAATCTCTTCACTTTTTATTTTGAAAACATAAGAACAATATTAAATGCAATGTATACAAAAAAATTGCAATAAAAATATTATTTTATCAAAAAATAGCTTAAAATTTTGGGTGTTTAAAATAATTTACAATAAAAAATGTTTTGAGTAATGGAGGGTTAATAGTGTTTTCACACCTAAAGTTAAAACCTAAATCAGCTGATTTTGCGTTCACAGTATAAGTTCATAAATCTGGTTTTAACGTTTATTGGGCAAACTCTATTTTTTCCTAATACATTTCAATAAAATATTATCGTTATGTTCTAATCAATAGTTTATTTTTCTCTTGAATTTATTTATTGTTGCTGCTGCTCTCATTAATTACAATTTTTAATTTTTACGCCTTGTCAACGGCTTTCTTCCCTGCAGGAAATGTCAATAGTGAAAATGTACTGACTTACTATTGACGCAGTCACCAGTACTAGTGACTTATTATACGACATACAATGCTTTTTACTATAGACATTTAACATGTGCGTGTCATTGAAAATCTACTACTGACGTTAGTACTATTGACTAGGTACTTCTTTTGGGACCATATGTAGACATTGGAACCAGTAAATCAATAGTACTATTTAGCAGTTCTAGTCTACACTTTTGGTACTTTTCTGTAGTAAAAGTCGACAATAAAATTTAAAATTTTTTAAATAATTGATATTTTATTAAAAAATTATAAGTATAAGGTACGATTTCATTGTTACAGCCTTTTTTTTAAATTAAATATAAAAACAAAAAGGTACTATTATTCAGTCTCTCTTAAAAATATTTATAAAGGAACATAAAAATTTTGTTTTACTAAAATTAGGTAAAATTACTAATCCTCTTTGGGAGAATCGTCGTCTTCACGATTTTCATTATTTTTGGTTTTGCTGCGACCCATTTGCTTAAAATATTTTTTCTTTTGACGCTGAAATGCTGCTCTAATTGTTTTGTCCGAATTTTCATTAAAAGTTGATATTACATCTGGATATTAAAAAACGAAACATATTGTTAAAATATTACAAATATGAGAACACAAGAAAGCATTTATTACCTATTATGGCTTTAAAAACATTTGCGTATTCGCGCAACCTCTTTTTGCCAAAAGAGCCATCAACATTAAAATTCATGATAATATTTTGGCCAAATATTTCATGAAGGTTTTTTTCAGCATTACCCGCAAGGAGTGATTTCATTTGTCGAATCTATTGAATATAAACAAAAAAATAAATTTTATTCGTTGAAATATTTCCACAATAAAAGTAAATACTTACGTATGGGTCTGAATGAGTTTTCAAAATAGCATCAAATTCTCTTAGTTTTTCTTAAGATTCGATAGGGAAAAATTCCATAAGATTTGATGTAATTTGGTTTTGTTTCACAATTGTGTCTAATAACACTTTATGTTCTGCTAGAATTTCAAGTAGCGTGTTGTAGCGTTTTTCAGAGGCATCTATAGAAATAAAATAATAAGTCTACAAGTCAACAATTTAAGCACAAAATGTTGCACAAACATTTAAACAAACCTTTATAAAAATTAAATTGTTTTGAAAGTTCTTCACAGCTAGAACATTTGGAAGTAACTGGAAAGAAAAAAATAATTAAGTATAATGTACATTTTAACATTATGAAATTGTAAAATTACCTTCTTGAGCAAAATATTTTAGTTTTCCTTTGGAGTGTTGTGGATGCTCGTTTGACATTTTTCTAGAAGACAGCTATGGAGAATCGGTATTATTACGATATGATTATCTATAGGTAGACTTATAAATTTATATTGAATATCGCTAAATAAGAATTTTTCTTTTTCTCCTAAAACTAGTTTTGTCGTGAAAATGCCAATTTCGCAGGAATTGAGGGGTTCTTGAAAAAAGCTCTCTAAATCTAACAAACGTCGTCCTTGAATATATATGTCGTCTTCTTTTATTATTGCTTCAATTTTTACAGGGATGTCTGAATTAACAGCACAAATATTGTTGGGTTCTTTGGATGAAATTAAACAATCATTGATTTGAGCTTCTAAAATGACAGTTCCTTTGAACTTTAATGTTTCTTTTTTAGCTTCAACATATAATTCGTGTTGTTCTCTTTGCACAATTTGTTGAATTATAGAGGTTGGTTTTCGAACATGTTTTTTTAAAATTTGCAGCTTATTTTCGAAATCATAGGCCGAAAAAGATGTTAGAGGTCCGTAGTCTTCAGCGCAGGCTGCAATATGCAACAAATTGTGCACATTAAAGGAAACACTATTTGGGCCAAACACAATTGGAAAATTTTCAACAAATAACTCAAGCAATTCGTTAGCTACTTTCACGTTACTGTAAACATGCCTTGGACTACTAAGTAGCCGATAAGCACAATGTAAAACCAGAAACTCATAGTATATATCTTTGTGAACGTTATTGCAAAGAACAATGGGACCAGTATATGCAAGGAACTGATGAAATTCAGTGGCCTTCCAATGATGTATTTCATCAAGAGATCTAGGTTTTCGTGGAAACTCCTTTGAGAAACATTTTCTTAACTTTAACAGCTCGGATGATATTTTTACCAAGTTCTCTTTAGGTGTCTTCTCTTCAGTTTTGTTGTTGATGATTCGAACAAGAATCTTCCGCATAACTCCAAGATCGATAAGATGCATACTATCTAAAGGTACTTGCTTTATCATATTAAAACCTATTTCTTCAAGGGGAGTTTTTTGATTTAGGAATGTTTGGCTGTGGTGGTTTGGATACTTTCTTGAAGAAAAGTCCGTATCGGAGATCAAAGTTCCGCTAGATGTACTGTATGTTAGGACATTACCAATTTTTTTAGATATTTGGGTACACTTAGTGCATCCATGGGATGCAGTATGTCCTGGAACACCACAAATGAAAGCCTTAACTGGCGTGTCACATGACAAACATCGAAAAGAGATTTTAATTTTCTTGTCATTTAAAAAAAATTCACCATTAAGAGAAAGGACATCTTCAACAAAATCTTTACAAAAATCTTTAACACATTTTGGTTTAGAAAGGCCTACATATATTCCTATCGGAAATGGTTTAACTTTCTCCTGCACATTAACGATTTTTAAAAGAATTGGCCACAACTGCACTCGCGAACTTTTAAACAATGGGATTCCATCAATGTTGATATCCAGTTCAATTTCGTCGTAATTTTTCAAAACGTGCTCAAATTTTCTTATCTGACTTTCAATTCCAATGTGGCAATAATTTCCTCCAAAAACTTTTCTGATTGAAAGTTCTTGCCTTTTACCCATCAGCGCTGCAGCTGAGAGAGGCACATCTAGACCTTCCTCCTGTAATATAATGAGAAGCTTTTCCAAACATTTTCTAGAAGGGCCTGTCTCAATATACCAATTTGTAATCTTCTCGCGCAAACTATATTTTGGAAAATCTATTTGAGACGACACGGAACATTCAGGTTCCACAAAATTTTCACAATTCACACTTGGACTTATAAGTATCTCATTTTCACTACTTCTATTTTTATATAAAATTGACTGTTTTTTTAATAAACGTTTATAGTTTCTTTTACTCATAGTTGTTAAATTAACTTACAAAACACTATTATTCACTTTTTCTTGATTTATTTTTTTAAAATTTTGATGACAGCCGCCTTTTTTCCACAAAATAATAAAAACATTAAGAAGAAGAATAGTTTTATTACAGAGCATACATTTTGTAGCTAAAAGTCAACTGGGATTAGCCGCCGAACTTTTTTTTAAAAAAGCCGTCGTCGTTGAATACAAATTTTTTTATTTTTTGAATGAATTTAAGAAATTAAAAACGGTTTGTGGTATTTTGATACTTCTGTAGTTTAGAAACATGAATTTTGTGAATAACTACTATACCACAATTTAAAAACATCCCATTGATAAAAACGATTATGCCGCCGATACATTATTAATCAGCTGCCGCCACTCACTTGTTCTTAACAATTTTTTTCTTTTAGCGTTTGAGCAATCGAAATATTTTCATTTTGTTAGAACTCCTCATCTGAGATAAAATCAATTTCGTTTGAAGATGATTTTAATTGATTTAACTTACGAAAAAATATGATGAAAAATTGGTTTCCAAAGAAAACCAAAAATACCGCTTTTTTATTTATGTACTATATTGTAGCAGGCGTTGAGCTTAACAACTTTGCTGAATACCAAATTACGATATTCAGACAGTAGAATGTAGAATGTCGAAATGCATGAAAAAGTCACACAAAAATTACAATTTCCCTTATTTAATAAAGAAAAACGTGACTTGGAAAATTCCTACCAATAGAAATCCTCGTTTGGCATTTCTATTGGTAGGTCTGAAGTTAGTACATCGAATACAAGTTTGTATTTCATAAAACTTACTTAAAACCAATTCATAAAAGGTTTTAAGATGATTTTAACATAATAATTTTGTATGATAAAACCTGATTTTAAAAACCAGTTTAGAAAATTCCGATTTATTACCACTTTTTTGCAATTTACCCCACTGTGCGGCATTTGCCATTTTATGCGTTTTATGAAATTGTTGTTGTGGAAATAATCAAAAAAAAAAAAATAAAGCAACAACAATGAAACGGTAGCAATTTTACTTTTTCCAAGTATGTCGCTTAACTCTTTTGATTTTAGGCGTTTCGTTTTGTCAAAAAAACCATAATGTAACAAACTGCAGCAACAACCAACAACCAACAACAACAACTTCTTTATGACTGTGCGTGTTTTACTAAAGGATTTCTGTTGTGTGTAGGATTTTATTTATTTTTCAAGTTTCACGAATTTTATTATATTGAAATCTGCAAATACAATTTTCAGCACATAATATTCTGAAATAGTGTAATGCATATAAAGTGCTTCATTAACACATTTTTTTAAATATTTCATTACTTAACTATTGAGGTTTTTTCCATCTGGTTAAAAGGCTCCGACTATTCAAATCTAGTTAGGGACATAATGTAAATATGTGTTTTTTTTTGGAGAATTCATTAACTAAATTATGTCATTTAAGCAATTTCTGTTCACATTTATCTGCAATATATAAAATTATCGTATGCTATTATTCCACAGATTTCTGATTACGATGGCGTCATTAGTTTTTTTCTAGCAAATATACATATATAGTGACATTTAGTCCGACCCTCTAAGGACCGACCCTCTAAACCTATAAATATTTGTCTGGATTATTAATTTACATACAAATCTATTTCACTTGAGTATTATTCGGCTCAACTGCTTTAGTTATGTATGAAAAGCTGGATGATTGTAAAACGATTAAACTATCTGAGCCGAAACAAATTATCAATATTTTGTTACTCAGAATAATTTAATATGCAAAGAAAAGGAATGAAGAAATAAAACAAAGCTATTAAGATTTTTTCTTTGTTTTTATTAAATTATAAAGATTATGAATTCTTATCAAAGTTAGGAAAACGGACATTCGACTTCAATAGAAATAAATTATTTTTTAAATTTTTTTTTGGGACGTTTTGGTCTGCGACAAATATTTTGGTGTGTTACAAACGGAATGATAAAAACAATTACTACCATCTTTTTTGGATGGTGGGTATAAACTTTTAATACGGGTCCCTCACAGGTCCTTCCAAAGAAAATCCCTAACGGTATACTTGTACCTCCAGTGCTACGCTCCCACTGAATTAGCTGACTAAGGAGAAATGAATATCTGATGACACCTGGAATCTCATTAGAAACAGAAATGATATAAAATCACAATTAAGCACTGCAAGGACCCGAAGGGAGAAGTCTAGATTCCAATACAATTATAATTTAATCGACAAAGTAGTTAAAAGTAGTGCTCGGACAGACAAACATCGATAGATAGAGGGACTTACGGCAGGGGCGCAAGCAGCCGAAAATAACTTGTAAAAAATCGTGACTTGTACAAAATCACCAGGAAACTTAAAAACCGAAAATCCTTATCATCTAAACCTTTGAAAAACCACAACGAAAACCTTATAACCTCAAAATTCGCCGAACTTGATATCTTTGTACAAAAATACTCTGGTATACTGTCAGTGAATAAAAATTGGAGAGGCATAACACTTCTAAGCATGATCAACAAAGTCATTGCAAACATCGTCCAATTGATTATCTGTTTAACTTGAACAAGAATTCAGGTGTGAACAGGCAGGATTTAGATCACAAAAATCATGCATAGATCATATTAATAGCCTTTGAGATATAATCGAACAATCTATAGAATATAGATCGCCTCTCTACCTTGTATTTATCGATTTTGAAAAGGTTTTCCACACACTTTCCCACCCTGCCATTTGAAATGCTCTTGCCTCTAAAGATGTACCTAGATACTACATGAGAACTTTCTAAGTGATATGGTGAACGTAAGAGCATCATCTTTACTCTTCAACGTAGTTTTAAATATAGTAATGAGGAACACAATGTGTAACAGAAGAGGGATCACGTGTGTTTTAAATGGCCGTCTTTCCGATTTTGACTACGCAAATGACATTTGCCTACTCGCTCTAGGTGATCTTAACACATTGCAAGTTTATATCAACAGAAGAATACTGCGAATCTTTTGACACTAGTAAAAGTTGAAATACTAAAACGAATGTGGGGATGGATATGACATGCATAACCCCGCTCTCCTAATTATATCACCCACAATACCATAGACTGGAACCCTAAGGGAACTAGACGAGTCCAACGCCCTGCTCTCACTTGGCGCAGACAACTAACTCTAGAAATTACCAAAACAGGGAAAAGCTGGTGTGAAATCAAGAACATATCATCAATAAGAATTAAATGGGGAAATTCGATGAAGCCCTATTCTCCTTATAGGATCCACAGGAACCGTTATAGTTTTATATACCCTATTGGCAATTTTTGGGATTTATATATTAAACTAGCTGTCCCGGCAAACGTTGTTCTGCCATAGCTCACACAAAGTTTGAAGACTCCCACTATAATAGTACTCCAGATATGCAATAAGATATTTTTACGTTGTGAATCTAAACCATCCAGGGACCCACTCAAACATACACAACAAATTTCATCGAAATCGGCCCAGCCGTACAGAAGAATTATATATATAAAGATAAGCAACATTCTTTTATATATAACACCGTCCGACAAATAGAGAAAAAATTCGTTAGACACGAACCGGATGATATACATCTGAAACTATAAATTTAATGGAGAAAAACTGTATTTTCGTGATCCTCTGTCCTTTTTTAAGGACTTCAAAGTTTCAAAGAAGTACATTTTTCAAAAAATATTTAAAAATACTCTTGCTATTCCAACAATGACAAATTGTATGTCAAATGAACAAGAAGAGTTGTGAAATATTTCGTATGGTCTTTATTTTATCCTGCAAGAATCAAAAATGTTCTTTAAAATGTTTATCCTTTAATATCCTTTAAGATTGCCAATAAATTCCTTTTAAAAAAATAATGCGTTAAAGACCCAAATATTTTATACTAACCCCCAGTAACACGAAGTCTGGTTATGTTTTAACTAATAGTTATACTGACAGTTTTCATACAAAAATAATTTTAACCGACAGTATAACTATTAGTTAAGGCATAACCAGACTTCGTGTTAACGAGGGTTTTATTAAGAAAAGTGCATGTTTATAAACTACACCACCATAGTGGTACATACAAAAATACTGTCCCAACCTTAAAGGTTACCTATCTGCTCAGGATCACTTTCTGAGTCGACTAAGCGATGTCCGTCCGTATGTCCGTCCATCCATGTAAACCTTGTAATCAAATCTAATATCTAATATTTGGATCTTTAACTCACTATTTTTTAAAAAAAAATTATTGGAAATCTAAAAGGATATTCAAGGATAAAAATTTGAAAGGACATTTTTGACATATTTTAATCCTTGCAGGATAAAATAAAAATAATATGAAATATTTTACAACTCTTCTTGATCATTTGACATTAAATTTGACATAGTAGGATGATCAAAAGTATTTTAAAACATTTTTTTAAAAATGTACTCCTCTGAAAATTTGAAGTCCTTTTAAAATAAAACAGGATCATGAAATGAAAAACTGAAACGCAGTTTATCTCCACTTAATTTATTGTTTCAGACGTATTTCATCCGGTTCGTGTCTAATATTGAGTGTCGTACGGTGTAATACATACATAATTAAAATTTCTCTAAACCCCATTTAAGGCTAATTTTTCGAGAAAACCTAATTACTCTGAGAGCTTGAGTATTTAATAATGTCATAGCAATACAAATTTAATGATATTTCGGACGTTACCAAACAAAAGTATTCCTGGTAAATAACTTGACCGATTGTCTATACACCCAGAGAAAACACAACTTAAAATCAATAATATCCATATTGAATCAATGAGAAACATTAACGAAAGTCTAGTAATGTGAAAATTCCTTCTATAAAGTATTTCAAAGATCGGTACAGTATGACTTTTCACTTGGTGAATATTTCAAAATATGCCTTTTATATCAACTCGAAATATTCACATTTAAATTCACACTAATTCTTATACATAATAGCGTTAATTCTAAAAACACTATGATTACGATTACGAGGACATCCTGTTTAACAACATATTTTTTTTAATTATTTTCTCACTTCTACATAAAGTTGTTAAATCTACGCAACATTTTCAATTTTTACGCAAATTGCAATTTAATAGCATTTAATTTATTCTTAATTAAAGGTTTCATTTTTAACAGCCATCACAATGACTAACTAAAACAACAAAATACAAATTATATTGCTAACACGTACTTTTAAATACGCACACATTCGTACGTATGAATAGACGGACAAGTTAGTTATTATTTCTGAACCAGTTTTAAAGTTACATAACAAGGTTAAAAACACATATCGAGCTTAAACTAAAGTAGAACACTAGCAACCACAACACAAAACAAGGTTAAAGCCCTATAACGAAATAAAGCAAAAAACTGAACAAAAAACACAAAACAAAAAGGATTTTAAATATAATTATAACACGCATAGATGGTGTGTATTACAAAATAAATATTGTGCAATCAATCAAAATTAAATTATATGAAACGCCTTTTAAAATGAAAATTATTAAAAATAAAAATAGCTTTAATTTTAGATTAAATGCCAACATAAACCAGAATTTAAACATTTGTTTTAACTAGAATATTCCAGAATATTTACAAGAAATATTAAAACTGAAACAAAAGATTTAAGTCAGAAACCTATTTTTTTTATTTATATGAAAATTAACATTCTTCTTTGTCCACATTGTTAACGGTAACAAGAAAATTACTTAATAACTTTATGTGTGATTATTTTTAATAAATTAAATCAAGTCAGGAATTACAAAACAAAATTTATGCAAAACGGTTAAAAGAAACCCTTAAGTCACATACTTACCACAATATTTTCGTGCTTGTCAGTGTCCGCAAGAAAAATCCTCACATACTCTTAATGTGCTGCAGCACTTAAGCTAAAGGGCAGGAACACCAATCAACATGTTGCCGTAATAAAGTAAGTCAAGCAGCATTTTGTCCATGCAAAATTTAAATAATTTATGTTGCCAAAAAAATAAAAGAAAACAAAACACAGCCTTATAATTTTGAACATACAATATATTCAAAATATATTTATTACATGAAAGAACTTTAACAAATTATACATTTTATGCTGAAGCCAAAGAAGCAAAAAAAGTACAAGATGTTTATGAGTAACTTAAATCAATTGTGGTCACCATTATGTTTGGCTTGATATTGACGGCAGCAGCAAAACAAAACCTACTAAAAATAATTCTGTAAGTGGAAGTAGTCGTATATAAAATGCACTACTTACATTGATTGATTGCATATTCACTACAAACATTTTTAAAATAAAGAAATTAATTAATACTTATTAATACTACTTATCTTATTTACGACAATCGACTTAATTAATATCACTGTCGATCGAGATCACAACATCTTCTTCATTGAAATCTCCAGAGCAGCATACATCAGCCACAGAGAGAGTTACAACTGATACTACATATTGAGCTCTTAGACCCAATGAAGAGGATTGAAGTGGTCTCAAGAATAATGGATAAAGTCAGGTGAAATAACTTACCACGAATTCTGCTCTATATCGCTTTAGATCAGGGATAAACAAGTTGATACGATTGTTCTCCCGCGATTTTGTTTGTGTATAACAGAATTTTCCATAGAAAATGATATATGATAATGAATTTTTTACAGACGATATTAGGAAAATTTTTCCATTTTTAGCCAAAATTCAAAATTTAATTTTTTGCAAAATACCTGTAAATCTGTTAAAAGTCTTTAACGAGTTTTAAATGAGTTAGTAAAAAACGACCGAGAGCAGTAAATTATGTGTCAACTTCAGATAAAAGTTGATAGTTTTGAAAAATTTTAAAATGCTAAAAAAGTCGAGCGTGATTTCTTTATTAACATAGAGTGAAATGTTTTTGAATTCGTCTGTTAGATTCGTTAAGTCAGGAAGAATTATATTTTGACTAACATACAAACAAATTATATCATTTGCTACATATAACATTATAAGGAGTGAGATCGAAAAATTCTTAACACACGTTTTTCATTACATTTTTTAACCCAAGTATTATTTGAATTTTTTTTTGATCAAGTTACCTTTGAAAAACATGTCAGTTATTATGTGTAATGTCAATTATATTAATTTTTTTGTTAATCTGATTAAAATGAGTGACCAGAAAAAAGTGCGTACTGAAATTATTAAATATTTTCAACAAAACCCAACTTGGTCTTACAAAAAGTTGGCCAAGCATACAAAGGTCTGCCGTCAAACTGTTTCCAATGTTATTAAACAGTACCGGGAGAACTTGTCAGTTGATAGAAAACCTGGTTCAGGTAGAAGGAATGGTCCACATGATGTTTCTAAAGCCAAAAAAATAGAACGCATTTTCAAAAGAGCTCCCAACACATCCGGTAGGAAAGCAGCCCGGTTAGCTCAGTGCTCGGACTATTTGGTACGAAAAGTTAAAGCTAATGCAGGTTTAAAAACATACAAGGCTCAAAAAGTTCCTGACAGGAACGCTACTAAAAATTTAGAGGCCAAAAACAGAGCACGGAAATTGAAGTCAAGTTTTATAAAAAAATATTCTTGCTGCATAATGGATGACGAAACGTATGTTCTGGCAGATTTTTCGCAACTTCCAGGTCAAAAATTTTATGTTGCTGATGCTCGAGGGAATGTTGAAGAAAAGTTTAGGACCCAAAAGCAGACAAAATTTCCCAGAAAGTTCTTGGTATGGCAAGCAATATGCAGTTGCGGCAAAAGAAGCCACTCATTTGTTACAACGGGCTCTATAAATACCGAAATTTACATCAAGGAATGTTTACAAAAAAGGCTGCTTCAATTCATAAGACTTCATAATGTGTCCACTTATTTTTGGCCTGACTTGGCATCCTGTCACTATGGCAAACAAGCCCTTGAGTGGTACAAGAACAATAATGTGGTATTTGTACCAAGAGAGGCAAATCCTCCAAACTGCCCGGAGCTAAGGCCAGTGGAGAGATATTGGGCTCTTGTTAAAAGAGAATTGAAGAGTACAAAAAAGGTGTCCAAAAGTGTGGTAGATTTTAAACGGAGATGGACTACATGTTCGAGCAAAGTGACAGAAAGCACTATAAAAACGTTAATGGAAGGGTTTCCGAAAAAGGTTCAAAATTTCATCACTAGTGATTAAAACTATAAAAATAATTTTTTTTGTAAATTGTAATAATAATTTCAATCAAATAAAAAAAAAATTAAAGCTGTAAGTTTAGTGGTTTCTTTTTTATAAACATATATGTATGTTAAGAATTTTTCGATCTCACTCCTTAGCTGCTCTAGACGAATATTAATATTTCTGCAAATAATTGCAATTTTCTAAAAATAAAATTTTCTAACCTGCCATATTAAGAATTATTTACTATATTGAGAGCTAAATATAGCGAATCTGTCAAAACGGCCGCTATTTATGCTATTTTTTTTATATATTGCTGGATGTCATTGTTTCAAAAACTTTAAATAATAAAATATGATAATAAACGTAAAAAGCTACTTTTCTCTCAATTAATATTTTGCTAAAAATCTGAAAGAACGATAAAACCAAAAAAAAAAATACATCGAGAGTGAGTGAAAGTAAAGTGCTAAGCCAGTCAGTCTTCAAAATTTCAAATAAATAAACCGTTTACCCGTTTGGTTTTAATTAATTATGGCCACAAAAATAGTGGAAATTTCCTATATTTACTAGGCTATTATTAATATTTCATTATTATTTTGATACCAAATGCATCACTGCTTCAGAGTAATGTGTTGTTGTCATCTCCTTCTTCATGGCTTACAACTTGAAAGATAGAGATCTTATTTTTGAGCAAGATAATACAAGTAAGAGCTCTGTAATGATTATGTTCCGCATAACTGGCGGACTTAAAGCCTCAAAATAAATTCTAGCGCTCAGAGTGGAGGAAATTGTTAACTCGATATGTATTATGCAACCAGACAGGAAATTAGATCAAATTGTTATAATTGAAACGACAGCCATATCCTCAGAAATTAACAATCGATAAGAGCTCATGTGTTCATAATTATTTATGTAGATCTATCGAACTATTTTTTTAATTTACTAGCTAAACCAAATTAAAGCTCCTGGGACTTAAGCAACAGTATGTTCAATGATCTACCAAAAAAGAAAGCTCACGAAAAAGTATGTGCTTTATAACAGCTAAACAAATATCGAACAGCAGGTTATTGGTCAGTCATCTCAACGATAGCTTTATAATCCTGAAGTTTGAAGTTTATATATACTTTATATCATTGATTTCCCCAAAACCAGAATGACTTCAGATTCCTCAGCACCTCTTTAGTAATCAAACGCTTATCTTCGCAATGTACAATGCCAAAACTTTAGACGAAGATGTAAACTGTACTGTCGCAGCACAGTAGAAAATTTTGGTAATTTTCAGATCAAAAATCTGTAACATTTGAATGGATGAGGATTTTTTTTTGATTTTGTTGAAGAGGTGTGACTTTAAGCTTTAATATATACTAGGATCGCCTGGTGGTCAAAATTCGACCACTAATAACGAAAATATACAGTTACTTTTGAGTATACACCAAACAATTTTTCACGTTTGAGTACAAATACACGTGTATTTAGATGTGTATAAACATGTTGTTGTTGTTGTTTTTCAAGCAAATTTAAAACGCTTTGTACCACTTTTATGAAAAGATTTTTTTTTTAAAAAAATTATATTGTGCACATCTAGAGAAAATTACCTTTTAAACCATATATGTTTCATCAATATCGGTGGACAATAACATACTTAAAAGTGTACCACAAAAAAACGTGTGGCCTATGTATATATACGATTTTTAATCATAAAAATCGAATTATTAAAAAAAAGTTATGGATAGTTAAAAATACATTTTTTATTTTTTTATTTTTTGAGTTTTTGTATAAAAGTAATATGAATTTTAATTTTTTTCTATGAAAACCTATTTTTTTGCACAATGTTTTAAAGATAATTTTATATAGACAAAAATGAGACATTACTTGTTAAAATTGGTTTATATTTGCAAAAGATATTAAAATTTTTCGAAAAAATTTACCTTGTAAATTAAAAATTGCTGAGGGAGAAAATACTATAACCCCCAGTAACACGATGTCTGGTTATGAATTAACTAATTGTTAAACTGACAGTTTTCATACAAAAATATTTTTAACCGACAGTATAACTATTAGTTAGGCCATAACCAGGCTTCGTGTTAATGGGGGTAAGAGGTGTTAATGAAAAGTTGAATAACTTTTACAGTTTTCATCAGGTTAAAAAAATTAAAACACTGTTTTGTTAAGAACTAAATTTACTTTATATGCAGTTATAAATTTGTATAACCTGTCATAGCAAAATAAGCTATGAAAAGCAACCTAAAATCCAAAAAAAGTTGATAATTTTTTTAATTTCTGAGTTGCTCAACATTTTGGCATGATATTTGTTTATCTGCAGCAAAAGGCAGCTAATTTTGATATCTATTTTAGACAATAAGTTAAACTTTAATACTACAGTGGAGTCGGGTTAGAGTGAACACTTGATAATATGAACTACTGGATAGTATGAACGCACAAATTTGTACATTGGAGACTCTAAAGAGTGAACATCGCCTAGTGAACTTTAGTTTATTTTGCAAAAAAAATTAAAATCGAAAGTTTTTATTTGTTATTTTTTGTCTACAGGTAGTTTTGACTCTCATTAGTATTTTTACACTTAAACTAAGTTACATTATTTATTTTATTTATGTTTTGGTTTTTCTGAAATTTTTACTTTTTTTGACCCTACTATTTGTATTGCTATACAAACCAAAAAAAAATATTTCTATAAAAGTTTAGCAAGAAATAATTAAAGATATGGGCAATGGAGTGGGAGTTACAGTTCTAGCAAATAAATTTGGTGAAGCAAAGTCCACAATATGTAGTATTAGAAAAATACAAAGTGGAATTCAATGCCACAACAAAAGTGTCGAAAAAATACTCCATAATTGACTTTTTAAGCAGCGATGTAAAAATTTGCCTGTCAGTGGAGAAATGCTAAAGGCAAAATAAAAAAAATACACAAGCAGTTACACGATCAGGAGGTTTCAATGTAAGCTCAGGCTGGCTTCAAGGGTATAAACCAGCAATTTTTTCAGTCTCGATAAAGTGAATTTATTGGATAAAGTGAACAGGCCTTGCATTAATTAGTTCACTCTTTCCCGACTCCACTGTATGTTAAAACTAGACCTAGACGCAAACGACGGCAATAGTTAAAATCCTAGTCAAATTGCGTAGGTAAGCCAAAAAACATTATATATTTTAAATTAATAAATTTCAAATACACACCCTTGAATAAGGTATAATTTTAACTCCTCAAATCTTTAAAGTCGAAAGTAGTATCTTCTGTCGCCATTTTCGAATACATCTGTTGACAGAACAATTATAATTTCTACAAATAATAATTGCTGGATATCTTAACTTTACGAAACAAGTTGCTTTATTGTGAATTTCAATCATTTGCAAAAATGCATACACCTTATATAATCCACTGTGCAGTAGCTCGCCTAATAACGGCTGAATGAATACAAACTATTTCTCTGCACTTCAAAGAAGATTGTGACATGAAGGAAAATATGTCTAGAATATATGGAAAACTGCAACTGAAAATCAAAAGCAGTCAGAATAATAGAGTAATTAAGTAACTAGCTAATATTTTCAATATTAAACTGTATACCAGATGGAAATATAAGAGGCAACAAAGTTTTGTTAAATAACTTCATAATCATCTCGTCAACATTTCCAATATTAGTTATATTAATGTTGATTTTTAAGATCCTTTATGGTCATAGGTCCTAAGCTTTTCCCCTAAGATCTGAAGAAAAGAGAAGTTAGGCCGGCCTCAAAGATATTTTATATAAGTTCGTTGCTACATACTCAATATCTGGTACTGTGGCTTTAGAATTTGATTAAAGATCTCTTTGAGGACATTCTACGGTATACGGGGTTCAATCTCCAGCCTTTTCCAATCAACAACATCAGTTTATGATCACAACCTTTCCTTCTCCAATCTATCTCATATTCAAAGAAAGTAACATAATTAGTATATAGGCATTAATTGCCCGAGTGTAAATTCTCTTTAAAAAAAATATAAAAAATATGAGTAGATGGAGCGTGAACACTTTAAAAGGCCGATCGACATTACTTAATCACATATTTGATGTCTTCCTCTAGGTCCCCATATGACCTAAAAGTCACCGTACATGGAAAGTGGCAATGGGACACAAATTTGATGTAATATGAAAATTTGGTTATTTGTTATCTCAAAGTAATCCATGATTTAGTCACTCACTAAGAGTGAAGTGAATATCCAAACAAATACTTAGTATTCAATTCCTAGACATTATTGGAACTAATCTGAGATAAATATGAAGGTTGGGAACACATTTTAATAATGATGGAGTAAGAGAAAAACATTAATTGAAGCATAGTAAAGCCTTTTAAAGTCGAAACTGAAATCTCATTTGGGGAATGAGGACAAGGTTTCCGGATACCTATACATTAGAGTGTCCCTTAGAATTAAATTTTTTGAAATGTTGAAACGGTACCCGCTGAAAACTGTCGTAATGACCTAAAATACCACCAACAAAATTTAGCTTGTTCTAAGAATGGCAACCAGTGCCGACTCTCGATTTAGTTTTGAGGTGCATTTACAGGGGAATAAATACCATTGCCATTAAATAATTACTTTTGCAATTTAATTTAAAAGAATCGAAATGTGAACGTAATTGTCGTTCTAATAAGATATAAAAGACAAAAATTGGTTAAAAAATGTTAAAGTTATTAAAAAAATCGCCAGGCCATTAACGTGTCTCAGGCCACTAGAACAAGGAATGTAGGCACAAAATTAATATATTTTCAGAAATATTAAAGCAAACGTTTATTCTTATTTAAAATATATCCATATTTTTTGGGTATACATGTTATCATGTATGAATGATATTAAAATTTATGGATGTTTTACTATTATCTTATTTTGATCGATTTCATCACCAGAATGTTCGAAACGTATACCGAGTATTGATATATTGACAATGATAATAATGGGATTTTCAAACTTAGGAAACTATTTATGAATTAATCGAACTGCAATTGCATGTACCCCAGCAAAAACTTGATATTGACTTTCAATTACTGAAGAACTTATTTTTCAATGACTACTTCATTGCTTCTGCAGTACTTTGAAGTATTTTGGTAATGCCATTACCAAACATAACCATTACCGTAATGGCTGTCATAAATCTCATATATAAATACCTGTTTACCAAATTCAGAATTAGTCCATAATAATATTCATTTAAACTTTGAATGATTTGAAAATGGTCGCCATGACTTTATTGACTGCCAAACCGACCTTTTCCTTCTTTTTCATCCACGTCTACGAGCCATAGCAAAAACACGTCCATATTGTGGTTGAACAACACACAGTGGTATGAGAATAAAAAAAGAGGGAAATAAATCTGTAACTTCTAAACCCTTACGCCGATTTGAATGAAATTTCACATGCGCAAAGAGGAAGTGTAAATAAAGGCGATTTTTCGCAATTTTTTGGGAAAAAATTACTTTTATTCTTTTTAAGTTATCTAAAAAATTTCTAACAGGATATATAATGAATTTGTACTTTTTGAAAAGCTAACTATACGCCAAATATTTTAAATGAAAAGAACATTTATAATTTTTGATACCGACGGGAGCAGGTCCATTCAAAAAATGCCTATTTTTTATGTAAAATTCAACTTTAGGGCAAAAATTCTCAAATCGCATATTCGATATCCAAATATAGTAACCTATTTTAGATGACCCAATAAGCTCTTATTTGTTTTGTAAAGGGTTCCGATAACCCCGCCTCTGGTATGGATATTATAGCCAAAAAACAAAAAAATCCCATTTTTGAGACGGGACCTGATCCTGTCGGTATCAAAAATTATAAATGTTTTTTACATTTCAAATATTTGGCGTAAAGTTAGCTTTTCAAAAAGTACAAATTCATTATACATCCTCTTAGAAATTTTTTAGATAACTTAAAAAGAATAAAAGTACTTTTTTCCCAAAAAAATTGCGAAAATCGCCTTTTTTAATTTTTTAAAATTCAAATAAATATAACTTTGGACTCCGGCATGATTTTTAAACACTTCTTTCTTTATTTGATATATAGATCTATTGTTAATTCTATAAAAGAAAAATGGATAAAATCGGGGAATATTTGGAACCGCGGTCACCAAAAAACTGGAGTACCCACCCTACTTCAAATGCGAATATCTCCTAAACTATAAGAGATAATTGATAGCTACGATGAGGTTTTATGTAGTGCTCGACGAGGAGATTCTAACTGTGCAATTTTTTTTAAATCGTAACACAAACGAAGAAATAGGATAATTTTTAAAATTGACCATACCCGAGGTGTCCTACTTTGGGAACCCCTGGTCCCGCTCCTGGTAGGCTCATGAGGTCCAAATTCAAAACTTAAATTCAAATCGGCGTCAGGATTTAGAAGTTACAGATTTATTTCCATCTTTTTTTTATTCTCATACCACAGTGCAACGCCAAACACTCCTGCGAACACACAAACTAAACGACGCACAGTGGTGTTAAAAAAAAAACCCTTACTCCGATTTAAATGAAATTTCACATGCGCAAAGGGGAAGTGTTGTCGAGATTAAGTTTTGAATCTGGTCCTAATGAGCCCACCAGGAGTTGGGCCAGGGGTCCCCAAAGTAGTACACCTCGGGTATGGTCAATTTTAAAAATTATCCTATTTCTTCGTTTGTGTTCCAATTTTACATATATAGAATCTTCTCATCGAGCTACATAAGATATGCGAGTTGTTAAGTTTTCCCTAATTAATTTGCCACGCAAAAAACATAAGGTAGACATGTTATATATCAATGGATAGAGGACTTAGGTTTTTGGCTCTCAGGACTTAGGTTTTTGACTCTCAGTTACCTATCTAGTTGTTGTCTATGGTTTTGAAGTTCATTCTACCGTTTCTGGGTCAGCAATGCATGTCAAAATTTTGTAGAACATTACAATGCGTTGTTGTCATTAAATACGATTTCTTGTTACAAAGTCTACTGTGGACTAATATTGCCATTAAAAAAATACAGTGTTTTAGGAAATTTCAGCTAAACCAATGATTTTTTTTATATATATTTTTAATAACAATATACAAAATCATCCATATAGAATGCTTAACGCTTAAGTATGTAATTTATAGAGACAACACGTTGTTTTTACATTGTTTTATGGTTATTTTATTGGGGACTTCCTCCAAAAGCACAGAAAAAAAATTATGTCTACAATAAAAATATAATATAAATATTTAAAAATAAAAAATAAAAAAACTTCCTCCAGAAGAGTAAAAATTTAAAGAAACTTTTATGTTGTCCTTAATGTATCGACATGTGTTATAGCTGCCGTTTATGGATGGTGTTTCTGGTGGTTCAGTTGTTGCTCTTTCTGTTGCTGGCGTATGATTATGAGTAACGAAGAAACACGGCATGAGGATGTAGTGACTGCTGCCGAAACACTATAATTAATCAATTTTCTGTGTAGCATATTAGTGAAAACTTCAGTGATCTTAACGTGCACCCAGTCGAGGCACCCAGTCACACAGCAGACAAACAGTCCGATACA
Organism: Calliphora vicina; assembly: GCF_958450345.1. NCBI lineage: Eukaryota > Metazoa > Arthropoda > Insecta > Diptera > Calliphoridae > Calliphora > Calliphora vicina. The sequence continues at coordinate 47,988,056 of NC_088780.1, forward strand.
AAATGCGTAGAGGATGAAAATACGAGGGTTACATGGAATATAGTCTAGTAAATTATGAAATAATATTTGGATTTTATTTGAATGGTATGGAGGCCATTACAGAAGTTTTAGATAAATTGAAAATTTAATAAATAAAAACGTGACACATCCCTCGTTTTAACAGCAAAAATTTGTTTGTGTTTTAATGTTGCTGCCTTCATTATTTCTGTAAAAAATACACATAATAAATTATATTCGCGCTGAGTTGAAAACAATATTACCGGTCAACCAAAAATATTGTTTTTTTTTCCTGTTTAAGTAAGTCATGCTATATTGAAAATGAAAAATAAAAAAAAATAAAACAAATCTTGTACAGCCTACATTTTTTCCTTGTTTCTTTGTGGTTCCATGTTTTTGGCCACATTTATTAAAACATGCTGATTTTTTTTTTTTTTTGGTTTCGTCTTCTTTTTATATTTTAATTTATGTAAACACTATGTTGATTATATTTTGAATTATGACCATGTGCAACTTTTTATTTAATTTTTTGTTTTGTTTTAACGATTCCTCCAACTTGCAAACAACAAACTCCCCAATCCCAGTTTCGTTTCAAAAGTACTTATAGCTTATTTTCTTTAAAACAGCGTCATTTTGAAATTTTTTCTTTGCAAAATTTTTATTATCATCATCATCTCAATGATGATCCACATGATGTCTCTATTATTATTATTATTTTTTTGTTTAACAAATGATGAAAAAATCCACACCGGTAAGATATGGTTGCATACAAAGTACTGATCATCTTGTGGTATGAGCATCTTTATAAGTTTTGAGATTTTTATTTTTCTCTTACTTAGTACGTGTAGTTTTGTAGTGATGGTGCTGTCGATGTTTCTTATCTTAGTGGTTGTAAATTAAATTTTTCGTGCGTATAATTATAAGTTTATAAATGTATTTAAGGAAAGTTAATGTTGTAAATAAAATACTCGTATATTTAAAAGTGTGTTTACTAAAATGTGTCATTAACAAATTAAAACTGATTTATGACAATTTTAATGTTTTGAAAGGTACTCAAAATTATAAACTCCAAATTGAGAGATAAAATATTGGGGATAAAACAAATACTGTAGTTTGTGATTATTTGTTAAATACATAGTAAGATTTATTAATTACTTTTTAAATCAAATTATAATTGCCATACAATTTGGCGCCTTTAGCTCATAAGTGGGTATCTTTTAAATTGTCTGTTGTAAATCTAAAATAACAGTCGAGTTCAGAAACACGAAAGGAAAACAACTGTCAAATTTTTTTATAAAAATCATTCAGTTTTTAAATAATTTTTAAGTGTTTTTCATACAAAAATTGGAAAATTGTTTTCCTTTCGTGTTTCTGAATTAGGCTCTTAAACCCATAGAGCAGAAAATAGAAAAAAAGTAATATATGATTTCACATAGTTTTTTCTAGTAATACATTCCCATCACTTATGTCTTTGACAACAGAATTAGGTCTTTGACAGGAGAGTCTATTTCTATGCCTATTTTCTATGCGTAAACTTTTTCACTTTTGAACTCGTCTGTAAAATTTTTACATAATTTCGTCATACTCTTATCGTATGATTCATATTGTTACGTTTTAACCTTTTCAAAACGTTAGTTTATTTCCTTTAAATAAACCGGATACTTTTGATTGCAAATAAAAGCCGTTTAGTAGTTTGAAAATGGTAACAACTCTTTATTTATTCAAATGTACAACAACAGAATTAAATAGTCACTCAATGTTTTTTATACTCGTTTATAAATTCCCAGAAATACAGGCACAACTTATAATGTACACGAATTTACTTGAAAAACACAACACACTTTAAGGCACTCAGTTGATGTTTATTCGAAAAGCGTCTCGGATAAACTCACGACTGCAATCTCTGCCACTATTTATAACACTGCCATCTGCACTCCAGATTGTTCTTTAACTGTCAAAATTCGAATATTCTAGATCTTACTAATACATACGCCATCTGTGGTGTACTTTCTACAATGTTCTTTAACTGAATATTCGAATTCGAATATACAGCGTTGCCAACTTACGATCAATGGTCAACTGAAAGCTTTTATTTAATAATGCCCACAGATATGTTATAGTTTGCTATTACAGCACTGTTATTTGAAAGCATTATGCTACTTTTAAATCAGCCCTTAAAATCGTTATATTTGAATTCAAGCATAATTTCGTAACAATATTATTCTCGAATATTTTCCAAGAACAACATTATTTTCAACAATTACGTTATCCAAAATTTTGCAGAATTGTTTTTAATTGCTCCTTAACCCATTATCGCCTGATCCCTTATGATTTTGACAATTTTTACACAAACAGAACTTAGGATATTTACACTGACATGTGTTTATCTGCTATTTTATTAACTGTTACATCTAAATCTGTGGCATCTAGATGCTTTATTTTACATTTTAACTCTGTATAATCCTTCGAAAGTGTTTGAAGCACGACTAGTATTATAAGTGTGCCAAATTTAAATGTTCAAGGTCTTCAAAGTGCTTAGGAAAGCACTGGTATTCCCCGATTTTACCTAGAGTTAAATATAAAGTTAATGGCAACCAAGATATACGTCAATATATGTCACTAATTTGGTTAATGAAATACCTGACCAGTTTGAGATTAAGTACACATATGAGAGATAATAAAAATCTAAAAGTAGGTTTACCGAAAAACAGCCAATGGTTAACCGTAAACCCGATTTTTTAAAAAGCCGTTTATTTATAAACACTATAAGGTTATATATAAAACATTTGAATCTGGATGTAAAATTAAAAAAATTTTCTAAAATTTTAATGCTTTCAACTTTTTACTCCCTAAAGCTAGGTACTCTGTTCAAAATTTCGTGCGAAATGCTGTCAAACTACATATAAAATATTTGGAATGAAATATATGCGAAATAATTTCGCAAAAGTTGTACTCTGTTTTTATTGTGAAATACATCTGGCAACCTTATTTTTCCACTCGAAATAACATACGCAGCACTTGTTTCGCACGAAATTAAAAGCAACAGCGAGCTGTCAAGCTGCATATAAAATTTTTCGCATGAAAAAAACATATTTTTTGAAAATATGAACAGAGTACTATGCTTAAGACATAACTTTATATGACCCCATTTTTTTAAAAGTCATATTCTTTCATTATGTGCCCGTAACATAGATACTTATAATCTGTCTCTAACTAGAAACATTTTATGGGTATTTTTACTCAGAATCACTATCTGAATAGATTTAGTAACGACCGTCAGGCTATATAATCAAACTACAGGTCGTTATTTAAAAACTCTGTGCAAATTTTCAGACTGGCTTCTGTTTGATTAGGGATAAACCATATTGAAACCCCCCATCGAAATAGCTTCACAGCTATATTCGATTATGTTCAGAGCATTGTTAAGCTAGGTTGGGTCCATGAATTGGCAACTTTGTGTTACCTTAAGGACCATATTCAGATCCTCAAGAGGTCCATCATATGTCGGAAAGGGGTTCGATGTCGAACCAACCTGACGCACGAATAATCGAATCCACCTTCCTAACATTCCACTAGGCTGTCCAAGAAAGGACTACCCATTATCGTAGTCCGTGTCCCCGATAGAGCAGGACAAAGACAGAGTAGATGTTCATCCGTTTCCTCTTTGTCTTCATCATGACAACTTCTACAGAAGTCATTATAAGGAAACTGAACACTCCTAGCATGAGCACCAATTAAGAACGACTATAAAAATACGTAGCCGAACCCAGGATAGCGCAGTAAGGGACATTTGGCCAGTTCATTTCCAAGTGCAGCAGAGTGATTCGTCACCCAGAATAACTCCAGGTATGAAAGTCCCGCCAGCTCGTTAAGAGATACCCGAGATACCAATCTGCTGTCAGTACAAATTCGGATATCCACACCAAATACCATATAGTACTTCATCCAGCGTAGCGCCCTTTTGATGGCTGAAATCACAGTATGAAAACGACTTGGAGCCATCTGTGTAGATGACAAACGTATCCCTAGAAGAAGGTAATCCGAACGAAGCGCCTGTCAGTAAAGGGTAAGGGAGTGCAATATTCAATGTTTGCAGAGATATTAGATAAACATCCAAGAATATACGCATGGCCGGTACAACCAAACCTCCATGCTCCCACAGTACTTATCCTAACAGTCGAATTTAGGCCCAATTGTTTGCCCATGAGATCGGCCGGTAACCAGTGCAACATAACAAATAAATCACGAGATCATTAGTGTAGAGATTCGCAAGATTCCCTCAATCATCATTCATTCATTCATTAGGTCTAAAATATGTAGATAGTTTATAAAACTCATCACAAATATGTTTAATATAAGTCTAAATCACACTTCGAATGTTCACAACAAGTCATACATAGGTCCCACATAAGGCTCACATCCGAAAGTAAATAAAAATGGTAGTATCGGTACTAAAATTGAATAACAAAAAATGCTCGATGACACATGGTACCAAAAAATACTGGGTCTTTTCTTCTAGCATGAGAGAAAAACAGTGAAAATGATTGATTCTCTGTTTTTTCGTTGGCCACTAGTCCAACAAAAATTTCCCTTCGTACCGTTACTGGTTACCAAAGAAATTCAAAAATGTTTGGTTTTTTATCTACGATTAGTAGGATCTGCAGTCCTTCGACAAACTAATAACTATAGACATTCAGATTAGTTATGGATATACATTAGAGTGTATTAATTTGTAAGCAATAAAAGAAATTCACGAATTCTAAGAATGTTTGCCGAAGATATCAAACTAAATCAAAATTGAGCTTCCCATTTTTAACGCGAAACTTTTCTTTTCGTATTTTATACTAGCTGAACCCGGTCCGCATTGCTGGCCCCTAGAAAACATCTGTTTTATATTGCATCTCGATTTTAATATACAGTGTCGGTGATCCAACCTTCAATGTTAATACATTGGCATTCCGGCTGGTTCCAATGAATTCAAAAATACAGTAGGATAATCTACGGATTGTTCTTCGTTCATTACTGTGTCAATCTATTTGTATTTTATTGTTTCACCTGGCAGTTTCAATTGTATTTGCTTATTGAGCTTGTTAACATCATAATTTGTTGGTGCCAAAATTGCATGTTCCCACAGCCAATTCGAATTGTTGTGGATGTAAGACTTGGGAATACTTTGTCGACAACTTCTTGAATATTAATTTCCATTTGGCAGAAGTCCGGGAATGAAATCTCATTTGTGGAGGGATCAATTGGAATTTTACCATTTCCGATGTCCGACAATTGCTTTGAGAAAGTTTCGTCAGAAGGGTATTGCAGCAAATGTACACGCATGTTCGTTGATAGCGTTCGGCTTCTGTAGCTTCATTTCCATTGAAATAAATTTGAAGGAACTTCGTACTTGGGAAGCGGGATCAAATTCTGTGGTACATTTGGTCTTGAACTTTAAAGGTGGGCATGAAACCGACGTCATTTGAAAGCATGAGTTGTTTTTTTGGATATTTTGAAGAAAGCGTTTGAAAATAGGAAATGTAACTTAGAAACAGCTCAGACGGCTCAATAACTGGTGGCAGAATAACTTTACCGTTCGAACAGCACATCCCCGGGGATACCTTAGGGAACTTCAAAATGCTGCAATGTAAGTAATGTTCATTGCGCCAATCAGTACATCCTTGTGATTCCTGTAGTCATCATACTTATTGTAATAAAAGTATGATTTACAGTGTTACCCGCTATGCCTTTCTGAAGATTCCGTAAAATTTTATCAAAATCGGTCCAGCCGTTTTTGAGTTCATATGGAACATATATACACACATCTATTTTTATATATAATGGCATTAGCGGTATAATGTAAAAATTTGATTTTTACACACCTCTCCGCCCACAGACCGAATATGAAAAATCTGACTAAACGGTGTTACCTGCTGGGCTATTCTGAAGATTCCCTGAAAATTTCATCAAAATCGGTTCAGAAGTTTTATATATATTTAGATGGTATTAGCGGTGTAATGTAAAAATTTGATTTTGCCACGCCCCTCTGCCCACAGACCGAAAATCTGACTTTACAGTGTTAACCACCAGGCTATTCTGAAGATTCACTGAAAATTTCATTGAAATCGGTCCAGCCGTTTTTGAGTTCATTCGGAACATACATACATACCCACATACAAACATCCATTTTTATATATATAGATTTTGTTTAAATATGTTAATATTTTATTAAGGCTTTTAAGAAACTTGACTATGTTTGGGATTATTAGAAAAAAAAAAAAACAAATGGAGAGGATTATGGAAAACTTTACCATCTCCCATAACAAACTCAGAGAAGCAAGAGTAGTTCTGGCACAAATGAGATCGGGATAGAGCAATGTCAATTTTATGTACAGGGCCATTATGAAACCCCCACATTTTCAACTATCTAATCTTGTTAGTTTCGTCGAATGAAAAGTGTCTTTCATTAAACAATTCCTATCTTTAAATTTAAATAAAACAAGTAAGAAAGTATAGTCGATCAAGCCTGACTAAACGGGGTCAAACGGTAAGATAAGACTGGCTAGTTCACATCAACACATGAGATGACCAGCATCTCAAATCGTTCAGGCAGAATGTTCATGTGGCATGCTGAAACCACATGTCGTTGGTGTCCACATAATACAATTCAGGCCAAAAGAAGTTGGTAATCCTCGACCTATGGAGCTCACCGTTTACTGTAATGGCCTGGCCAACTTCGTTCTCAAATAAAAATTGACCGATGACACCGCCAGCTCAAAATTCACACCAACCAGTGAGCCTTTCGGGATGCAATGTACGCTATTGGATCTCATGTGGATTGGTATAGTTCCAGAAATGGGCCTCATCGTTGATGATGATTTTTTTATGAAAACTAGCGGAACATTGCAAGAAAAGAACATTTATTTTGATAAAGGAATTTTATTATTTGCAAGTGTTGTTGAACGCTGCTTTCGTGATTTGGCAAATCAAATGTATCAACAGTATGTTCGCTATCAACTGTCGAAGTTCGGAAGTCCCCATAGGAAGACCCTATATTTATGGACTAATCGATATAAGTAGCACAATTTCTTTGCCTTTACTTACGTCCAGAACTGACTTATAACAACATTTGACAGTTTTATGACACAAAGACCATCATAACATCTTTATAATAAAACAAAGTATTGGATTTTATTTACAATTTTATAATTTAGAAGAAAAAAGTTTGATATTTGACAAAAAACTTAGGAAACACTGATCTAGATTATTTGAATATAAATGATATTCTCTGAATTAAAAAAAATAATGGCTAATAGGTATTTCTATTGGATTGGTGTGAGCGCTATTCCTGATTTGAGTACAAATAACTATATTCGTATTTTTGTACATCATAATAAGACTAATTTTACATTAAGTCAAATAGCTTTGATATTCTATATTATTTTAATATGCGGTCTACTCCTCAAAATGTATGTTCTTGTGAGTTTTCAGATATATTTGCAGGCACTTTGTCTGCAAATTCTAATAAACTATGTTTGAATGTGTCTTCATTAATTCTTAATTACTTTTTTGGAAATTAAATTTCAGCTTTATTTATTATTTTATTATCTTGATAAAATTTTGCACATTTTCCCAGCTAAAGCTGATTATTTCCCCAGATAAATCATGCTTATGGACAACATCAATGTTTGATATCACTGGCTTTAATTTTCAATGAAAAAAAACATATTTGACTTTCCTGATTGATCTTTCACCACTAGCCAAATATAAAAAGCATAACAGTGCATGAAAAAATCTCAAATTTCCACACTAACTACGGCTGTTAAAAGTGCCACCTCATTGATAGCAAAGAGATCTTATCAGGTTGCAAACACTTGAAAACAAGAGATACAATGTACTGACAACCATTTAAGACATTTTCATAACAAAAACAAAAAAAAACATTGCCGGATTTTTCCATTTAAAATCATTTGGTTTTTATGTGACTATAAAATTTACTTAAAAGAAAAAAAATAAATAAAACCCATTAAGAATTACATATAAATATTGTATATTTGAAAGTCAAGTTTTATAATTGGTGTAAATTATGTAATTAAAATTTAAAGAAAAAAAAACTCAAATTAAAAACCAACAAAATACAGCAAATAAAACACTTTATTAAAAATGTTTCACTTAGTAATTTGAAAAATCTTTGAGAGTCCAAACAAAACAAAACAATATGAAATAATTTTTTATTACAAAATCTACAACGAACATAAAAATGAACAGTAATAAAGTGCACGTACCAAAATGTAAAAAAAAAACAGATATTGAAAAAAATATAATCATACATGAACTAATAGAAATAAAACTAAAACTAAGCAGCCACATTTAAGGCGTGTTGCCACTTTGCCAATTTTTTTTTTCTTTTTGTTATATTTATATTTTAAATTTTGTTTTGCAGTTTAGGAAAAATATTAAAGTAAGTTATCTGAAAATCATTGGGAAAAATTGGGTAAGATGTAGACGACCTTGCGAAGCACTATTTTAATATTTCTAATGAGTTATAGTACTCAATTGAATTAGTTGAAAACTGGTAGAATTTGAAAAAAATATGAGGTAATACAAGGGAAAATATGATTTAAGATATCGCCTACAAAATCATCAAAGGTAAATATTATTTCTAATAGTTACATGATCCGACAGACTGCCACATTCAAAGTAAGTAAAAGTTCTTCGGAATACTTAACTTTTGAACTCTCGAAGTTTCTTTTTAATATTCCGAATGTCCACCGTTTAGAAATACTTTTATTTTGGTTTTCATTGAATCCACTATTTAAGAAGTAGCTTTGGCTTCCATACTCCAAAGTGTTGAACAAAAACTACAAGAAACATTGGACAACTGAATACTGATTAAGAAGCCTGGATAGAAAAGGCATTCTATATGTGGGCATAATCAAAATATATTGAAAATAAATCTGCCATTTCTAAGAGATTGATGCGATTGACATTCGAGTTCAGTTCTAGGCTACGGTTCCCAAAGACCCCTCAGGAGCGGCGCTGTAGGCTCTTAAATCAGCGCACCTCATTATTTAAAAATTTAAACTATAGGTTCTCATCTCCTTATGTAGATCCACTAAGAAGGTATTTTTGTAAAAAAAAACGGGAAAAATACATTTTATCCGAAATAATTAAGCGAATTTTGATAAAATTTTAAAAATTTAGTTCCTATAGTCAGACAAAAATTAATTTACAGATTGTTATTTGGAACTCGAGTGCGAAGATTATATTGTGCCAAATCCGGGCCTGGTACTTTTTAAAAACATAATTTTTATTTTTGGACAAAATAAATACTTTGGGAATCGTTTGAGACATACCTGCGTCATACAAATATTCTCCAAATGGAGTATTTTGCTATTTCAAACTTGACGGGTGTTCAAAAGGGAAATGGGAAATTGGTACCTTTCCTTCCATTGCACAGTGGAACATTTTGGTAATTTTCGGATCAAAAATCGTAAAAAAAACTTTTGAATGGTTGAGGGTTTTTGTAAGATTTTTCTTTTGTTGAATAGGTGGGACTTCAATCTTGAATATGTATTTTTAATCATAAAAATCGAATTATTAAAAAAAAGTTATGATCGGTATATATCGGAAAATACATTTTTGATTTTTTTTTTTTTTTTTGAGTTTTTGTATAAAAGTATAGTACTATAGTACCACTAACTCACATATTTTAAGACCGATTTCAAAATTTTAAACAATTATGGAGAGGCATCGTATTAATCTTTCATAAATGTCTGAATATTTCTTGAAATTATGTAAGTTTTTATAAAAAGTTTCGCATTTTTTATTTTTTTTTTTAATTTTCAAATTCAAGAATAGTTATTTTAATTGTTTTCTATGAAAACCTATTTTTTTGCACAATGTTTTAAAGATAATTTTATAGACACAAAAATAAGACATTACTTGTTAAAATCGGTTTATATTTGCAAAAGTTAATAAACTTTTTCGAAAAAAGTTCAACAAAATTTACCTTGTAAATTAAAAATCGTACAAAAAAATTTTGGAATATTTATTTTTTTTTTTTTTATTAACATGCGATGAGGGAGATAATACTATAAAAGGTATTAAGGAAAAGTTGAATAACTTTTACAATTTTCATCCGGTTGAAATAATTAAAACACTGGTTTGTTAAGAACTAAATTTACTTTATACATAATTATAAATTTTTACAAGCTATCAAGCAAAAAAAGCAATGAAAGGCAACTAAAATCAAAAAAGTTGATAATTTTTTTTTTTTAAATTTCTGAGTTGCTCAACCTTTTTGCATTCCATTTGATTATAGGCACCAAAAGGCAGCTAATTTTGATATATATTTTAGATAATAAGCTAAACTTTAATTTTATGTTAAAAGTAGATCGGCGGCAAACGACGCAAATAGTTAAAATCCTAATCAAATTTGCGTAGGTAAGCCAAAACACATTATATGTATATTTTAAATGAATAAATTTCAAATCTGCTAACAATATATACTAAAGTCTTTACAAAGATAGAATCTAGATAAGATACCCTTTCCAAGAAGGTATAACAACCCTAAAAAATAATTACAAATATTGAAAATACGCGTTAAAATTATACCATATTCAATGGTATAATTTTAACTCCCCAAATTTTTAAAGTCGAAATTAGTTTGTTCTGTCGCCATTTTCGAATACTTCTGTTGACATAATAACTATAATTTCTGCAAATAATTATTGCTTGACATCTTAACTTTACGATAGAACTTGTTTTATGGTTAATTTCAATCATTTGCAAAAATCAATTATGAGATGCATTCACCTTATATAATTTTAACTAATTTAACATATCAACAGAAAAACAATTAAGAAAGTATGGTCGGTCAAGCCCGACCATATAATACCTAACACTAAGTAAAAGAGAAAAAAATGTTTCTTTTAAATTTCAATAATTTATTTTCGTGAGTGATTTTCGGAAGAGCTATGCCTAATTATGGACCGATCGCCATGTAATTAGGTCGTGTTATTTATGTCTATCTAAAAGTTATTTATGATGAATTTTATGTGTATACCAATATGTTTTAGATATTTATGCACGATCACAACAAAATTTGGTGACATGAATTCCGTATATATAAAACTTATTTGGAGCAAAATTTGTAGATACCCAGCAAAAATTTTGTGAATTTTTGTAATGACAACTAGTTATTTCATGCATTCTTTTGTAAGAAGTGGTGGTTACCCAGCACATTATTTTATTTACTAGAATAAGTACTTATTTTTATACAGGCTGGTAATGAACTTTTGCATTTAGCACAGCTATCTAGTGTGTTTGACTGGAAAACGGGAGGTTAGTGGTTCGCCACCTGTCAAAGCCATTAATTTTTTTGTTCATATCATATTCATTTATATGTTGATGTTAAAACTATTGTTAACTTCCAATAAAATAACTCGTACATGGAGCAGTGAGTTAGCAGCTTGACTATCAAACACAAGCAAATAATGTGACTGTTCGATTCCCACACAAGGCAATATTTTTTGTGTTTTTTTTTTAGCTACATATTCTTGTTGTGAATTTACTACTTATTTCTCAACTGATTGTAAGTACATTTGTAAGCTTGACCTGTACTATGCGCACAAGGTATACATGGATAGCCAGCCAGACGGACATCGTTTAATCGACTCAGAAAGTGATTCTGAGTCGATCGGTATACTTTAAGGTGGGTGATAGACTTATGTTTTACAAGCATCTGCACAAACGCATAATACCCTCCTCAATATGGTGGTGTTGGGTATAATTAGCTGATATGCTACTGAGTGAAATGAGAATTAAGAATATGGTGCTTAAAAGTACCATAAAGAAAGTACAAATAGTACTTAGTATGCTAGATTTTTACAAATTTTTAGCTTTTATTTTGAAACATTTTTTTTTTATTTTTCCGAGCCAAAAGAACTACTCTTCTTTTGAGGCCAAGAATGAATCTGTTCTGAAGTGAAGCGTATCCCAGAGAGAGCGTTCTGCATCGATCGATATAAATAGTAGTTGGAAGGAGCAAAGTTTGGACTATAAAGCGGGTGAGACAAAACTTCCCAACCACTTCTTTCTAAATAGTTTTAACATGTATTGCAATATGTGGCCTAGCGTTGTCATGATGGTATATGATGGTTTTATGCCTGGCCGCATGTTATGGCCATTTTTCGGGCTATGCTCGCTTCAAACGAATCAGTTGCGTTCGATGCAGGTTCCCAGTGATGAACTGGCCAGCTTTCAACAGCTCATAATAGATAAGGACCTTTTGGTCCCACCAAATACAGAGTATTACCGCAATGAATATTTGGCTTTGGTGTCCATTTGGCTGGTTGGTCGGGCTTCACATACAATTTATTATGCTTCCAGTTTTCGTAATGGATTTAGTTATCATCGCAAGTAATAATTCGTTGCAAAACTGATTTTCTTTTATAGGGTTCAGTCATCATTTCGGACATGCAGAGTCGTCTTTCAAGGTCTCTCGGCTTCAATTCTTATGGTACCCGATTTCCCTGCTTTCGGATGAATTCACCTTTTTGCAAGCGTTTTGAAATTGCTGATTGAGTAGCTCCCAATGATTTTTCAATCTCTTGTTGAGTTTTACAACAAATTTCCTGGAGTAATGCCTCAAATTCTTGGTCTTCAAATATTTTTGTCATTGCACAAACCATCTCTGCCACATTGAACCGATGGAACACATTCATCGTAAGCTTTGGTGAGCAATCGGTGTGCTTCAGCTGCACTGTTTTCAAATTAAAGAAGTAAAGCAAAACTTCCCTCATATGACGCATTGTTACCACAAAATTGTTTTTAATATTTTATCATTAGTAGTATTTTAGAAGGCATGACATGTGTATGTATACGCAATTCGGAATATGGGTTAAGAACTACTTCTAACAAAGAGCCAGCGGGGAAATCTTATTCATGCCCTTAGCCAATATTTTCTATTTCGGTTAAACAACTTAAACAATTTTTATTATTAACTAGCTGACCCGGTGCGCTTCACCACCCCAATTAGAAGAAAGAAATAGTACTATTAAGTCTCCCGCTGACTCGGGTCCATATAATCTTTATTTCATGTTTCTAAATTCATTGGTGAAGAAATTACTAAAAGTACCATTCGAATAAAGAAATAGTACCAAAAAGTCTACCCCTAGAATCCTAACTCACTTAGGACCATATATTTTTAATTTGATGTTTCTAAGTCCATTGTTATAGAAATTTCAAAAAAGTACCATTAGATTAATGAAAAAGTACATGAAGTATCCCCTTGAATTTTCACTCACATAGGACCACATATACTTGTAGTTTCCCACTCACTCGGTTCCATATAAGCTATATTTCAGGTTTCTAGGTTCATTGGTGAAGAAATTACAAAAAGTACCATTAGAATAAATAAAAAGTACCAAAAAGTCTCCCCCTAGAATTCTCACTTATGTATGCTTAATTTCATGTTTCTAAGTCCATTATTATAGAAAATTAAAAAAGTACCGTTATAATAAAAAAAGTACCATGAAGTATCCGCTTGAATTTTCACTCAATTAGGACCATATACGCTTAATTTCATATCCATTATAATAGAAAAGTACCAAAAAGCAGCCAATTGTGGATTCCCACCCACTCGGACCCATGTAAGCTTTATTTCATGTTTCTAGGTTCATTGGTGAAGAAATTACAAAAAGTACCATTCGAATAAAGAAAAAGTACCAAAAAGTCTCCCCCTAGAATTCTCACTCACTTAGGACCATATATGCTTAATTTCATGTTTCTAAGTCCATTGTAATATTAAATTCAAAAAGTACCATTAGAAGAATGAAAAAGTACCTATAGTTCAGTTCTCACATTTTGGTACCTAAATATAATCCCTTATTTCTAACACTAACTTCACTCAGATATATATTATCTAACTTTAATGTCGATAAGTGAAATAATTTAAAATATTAGAAAGGTACCATTAGGAGAAAAGTACCAATTTCCCTTTTCCTCCTTGAACACCCCTCAAGTTTGAAATTTAAAAATATTCCATTTTGCAAAAGTTGTTTATGCTACAGACATGTCTCAATCGATTAAAATCTGTGTTAATGTTCCCAATAATAAATATATTTTAAAAAAAGTACCAAACTGTTTACCCGGATTTGGCCTAAAATACACCATGGCACTCAAGTTCCAAATAACAACCTGTTAGTTAATTTTTGTATGAATCCAGGAAACAATGTTAAAAAAATTATCAAAATCGGCTTAATAATTTGCAATAAAATGTATTTTCCCGATTTTATCCCTTTTTTGGTACCTTTTTTATCCCCATTGCGGTGGTAAAATATTATTAAAATAATTTTCTGTATCGTGGTGGAAGCTCATAGTAAAATATTCGAATGTCTATGTCAAATTATAGAAAAACATATTTTATGAAAAAGTACCAAAAATAAACACAATTTTTATCTCTTAAGGTTTCGAATTTCCAAAAAGTACCAAACTTATATTTTTTGGTTTTTTTATAAGTAAAGAATACGATTTAAAATTTGATTCTATGTTTATTGGTTTAAATATACATAGGGTGCCAAAAAAGTACCAAAATACAGTTTTTACCCGTTTTCTCCCCTAAAAGTTTCGAATTTCGAAAAAGTACGAAACACCTATCAGCTTATTTTTTGAATGGAGTACCATGCTATTTTAAGTTTTTTTGTATCTTTATTACTTTACCGAATTTACCCTTTTTTACCCCCTAAATGTTCGAATTTCCAAAAATCCCTTTTTAGTGGATCGTTTTGGGGAGGGAGGAACCAACATTTAAAATTTCATGATTCTAGCTTCAGTCGTTTGGGCTGTGGGATGATGAATCAGTCAGTCAGTCATTCAGTTCAAAACTTAACTCGAATAGTACTCTGCCACGACATGACTGTTCGTCATATTAAAAGGTAACAAACTGTAGCATCCCCTAACAACTCTTTTCCCATATGTAGGGTAAAACAATAAAAATTGTATAAATATTGTGTATTTGGTTTCTGCAGCAAACATATATTAACAAATAAAACAACAATGAAGTGTATTGGTGAACAAACAATGTATCATGAGCTTTAGTTACGCTTGCATGACCACAACATTTATTACTCGTACTGAATTCAACAAACAAAAAACCAACGAAAATCTATAAAGAAGAAAAAAAACAGCTAAAGAAGCAAAAAAAAAACGCCAAAATCTA
Source organism: Calliphora vicina (assembly GCF_958450345.1). Classification (NCBI taxonomy): domain Eukaryota; kingdom Metazoa; phylum Arthropoda; class Insecta; order Diptera; family Calliphoridae; genus Calliphora; species Calliphora vicina. Next base: position 48,003,264 of record NC_088780.1, read on the forward strand.
TGGTTTTTTTGGAAATTAAATATAAAAGAAATAAATTGCAATAATATTGTTTATAACTATTTCAAATTGACTAATTTAGATATGTACGAATTATATGAGCAGATCAGAAATGTATAGAGCGAAGCTGATCTAAGCTGTGCACAGCACACTGCAAGCTGATTGTATAACTATGTATTCAATACAAAATAATTTCAATGTGGAGGATAAAAATAAAATACAAATAAAACTAATAAATAACTAACTACTTCCTAACTAAAACCACACACGTTTTACAATACTTTTTTTTGTTCAACAATATTTTACCAAAAATTACACAAAAAAAAATGCCACAAACCACCCATATTGTAGCTTAGTTTTATTATTTTTATTTAAACAATTTTTTTTTGTCTTACTTGCTGTCTATTTGTGATCATTTAAAATAAATCAACTTGCTGTTTTAAATCTAAACGTATTTGCTTAGCTGCATACAACATGTTGCATGTACACAAATAAATATAATAAAACTTTAAGTAACTATAGTATAGAAATATTATTTACCTGTGTCTTACTTATGTCTAACAATATACAAGTTCTTTTTGCTTTTTTATGATTTAATATCGCGTCTGAAATATTTATTTAAACTTACGGTTTTAAGTACATACTTGCAACATATTTGCTGCCTGCAGATAACGTGGGCGGTGTGGTAATGAAAAATGTATTTTGTAGATTTTCTTAAATTTTGTTATTAAGTAATTAAGTGCAACTTCCTGTTGTCAGAAAATTTCAGTTTTACAAGCAAATGAAAATGTCATCGAACTTGGGGTTCAGTTTAAATTGAATTTGAATAATTTATACAGACAGAATTTATAAACAGGCAAGTTATAGTTTGGCTGATTGCAAAATGTAATGTTTGTTAGTGGGAACGTCGACAACATATATATTTATTTATCATATTATATTAAACAAATTTGGCAAATTGTTTTGAGTTTTATAAAATCACACAAAAACTATTCATAATCATTCAAAGAGAATTTATATACAATTTTCAATGAAGGTACATGCGGATATACGTATATTTCCTAAGTAGTTACATAGTTCAATAAATAAAGCTGTCAACAGCATTCCCGTTGTAATACCTGGTAAGAAAGGTTTGAGGTTAGGAGTATTGATTCAGAGTCCCCTTCAACCATAATGAGTTTTAAACCAAACTATTCAGTTGTTCAAACGAAGCCACTTATCCTTCTGATGTCCATCTCCTACAGATCCACTAGGTCTTCGAAAAGAAGCAACCTTACATCTCGAATCTTAGATCCAATAGGAGCGGACAGTAACAGAAAATATGCTCAACAAACGTTTGCTCTTCCTCTCTAGGATAAATTTCATATTATCATTAACTACCACAGGTTGTCTCATTGGATCATCTCGTTTATGCATAGACGTACAGCCTCATTAGAGTCTTAGCATACGCCTACACCGACTAATTGATTAAGTTTGCTTCTAAGAGCGAGTACTGTCTTTATCAGAGTATCTGCGATATTGATGCAACTGATTCGTTTACAGCGAGCATTGGCCGAAAAATACCCAACATGAAAAAGTAATATTCCATCATGACAACGCACTGTGGGGCAGAATCGAAATTTTTTGTAAATAAATCTGGCATTTCTAAACGGATAATCCTATCGGGATAAAATTTGACATGAGTATAGCCAGGGAGTATCTGAGCTTAAATTATTTAAATAGGCCCTACAAATTCTCCAGGGTCGACGCTATGGGGACTCAAAGTAGGGTACCTTCGACATGTACAATTTTTAAACAAGTGCCATTTTCTTGTTTCCCATCCGATTTCAAAGATTTTTATATTTTTGGAAAGCGCTTGCGTGTGCTATTTATCCCTTATAATTTCCGAGTTATAGGCATTTCAAAATTGATATTTTAAAATTTTGCCACACCTTGGTCCACTTTTTTAAAACAAGTAAGAAAGTATGGTCGGTCAAGCCCGACCATATAATACCCTACACCCTTCGTAACTGATTTTCTAAATGGGCCTTATACAGCAAATATGACCAATTATGGACCGATCACCATGAAATTACGTCGTGTGATTTATGTCTATATGAAAGTTAACTATTTTGAATTTTGTGTGTATACCAACATTTTCAAGTGATTTATGCACGTTAAAGTGATTTTCAAATATAGGGCATACTTTTAGTCTGAATGGACTCGAATAGAAGAATTTCAGATATTAGGTGTAATTTGATCCACAGTTATTCCGAGTTAATTTTTTTTTTTGTTTAGACAAGTTAATTTTTGGTCTTACAAAAAAAAATATCTCAATTATATTCAAAAACATGCCACTTTTGTATAAATTTTTTTAATATTTTATTTAACAACAAGTCAATGTTTTTTAGTAGCAGTGTTGCCAATTTAGCCCTTTTTGGGCTAAATTTAGCCTTTTTCAATCTTGTTTAGCCACAAAAAAATTAATTTAGCCTTTAGCCTTTTTTCTAGCCTTTTTTATTTTCATTTAGCCATATACATATATTTACTCTAATGATCTGAAATTTTTGCTGTTGAAAATTAGTAAAATCAGTTCAAAAAAATTGTCAGGGATATTATGTCAAAAATTAACTAAAAATGTTGAACCAGTAAACAATTTAAGCACATACAAATGGTTGGACCTTCCATACATTAAAAACATGCCATAACTAATATAGAGAAAATGTACGTTATTTAAATAAAAATTGTTAATAAATATGTTAATGTTTTACGCGCGAGTCCGGGCGTTTATAAAATCATATATAGTGTTAAAGAGAATACTTTTAACTTTATCTGGGCGATGTATTGAAGTAAATATAGTACTTTAACAAATATTTTATAACACATGACATGTAGTATACCGTTTTCAAAGACTACAATCTAACCAATTTAGAAAGAAAAATTCATTTCATTATCGATAATAATTTAGGTATAATCATTTTTATCTGATCAAAAATAGAAAATTAACTTTTTCCAAATTTAAATTAAATATTTATGTTTACATATTTTGGCTACCTTAGTTTTGATATGTTTACTAACTAATGGCAAAATTTATGTTTTTGCCAATGAAAATCAATTTTTTTAATTAAAAATTTTAGCCCTTTTTAGCTTTTTTTTAGCCCTTTTTTAGCCTTTTTTTCTAAGTATTTAGCCCTTTTTGTTCACCATGAATTGGCAACACTGTTTAGTAGTCACATTAAAGTATAAAAAAGTGCAATATTTTTGAAGGACTCAGTTTCAAAAGTGTCATATTTTTAAATCTAATTGAGCTATGGACTTGAGATTTTGTATGTAAGGACCAAAATTTACTTATCTAAGCAAACAAAGTATTGTTCCTAATACTTGCAATCCTGTTAAAATTTTGATACAAATATAAGTTCTAGAAAACATAGGTCAAACTCTGAAAGGCGTGGGGCGACATATTCGAAAAATTTAAATCTCCGTAAAGAAAAATATAAAATTGTTATATGTTCTTAAAGGAAGTTTTTTTTTTAACAAAAAAAGAGTTTTTTAATAATTATAACCTACATTTTTTTAATAATTATAACCGGCCATATTATAACCTACACTAAGTAAATGAGCAAAATCATTTTTCTTTTAAAAATATCAATAATTTATATTCGTGAGTGATTTTCGGAAGTGGGCCTAATACGGGATCTATGACCAATTATGGACCGATCACCATGAAATTATGTCGTGTGATTTATGTCTATATGAAAGTCATTTATGTTGAATTTTGTGTGTATACCAACATTTTTAAGAGAATTATGCACGTTAAAGTGATTTTTGGAAGCGGGTCTTATATATTAAACATTTATGACCGATAAAGTCCAATTTCGGAAGAACATTTGTATGAGAGCTAGGTGAAATAATGGACCGATTTCAGCCAGTTTTCCTTGGGCCGCAAAAATAATATGTACCAAAATTGAACGAAATGATTCTAAGTCGATCGGTATACTTGAGTAAGTTTGGTGTTAGACTAACATTTTTTCAAAAATATGGGAATAAAAAATTATAGCTGATTTTTTTGGAAAATTTTAATTTTTAAAATGAAATAAAAGTTTTGTTTATGAATCGTTTCTAATAAAATTTTACACTTATATAGAAACTTTCGATTCAAATCCAAAAGTTAAAAAGATTTTTGTGAATTGTTAATGACAGTCCCACAATTCCCAAAAAACTTTCCAAAAATCCCAATATTGGTATTTTTTAGATTTTTTGATTTATTGAAGACACCAAGCTCGGGGCTATGAAATCCCTTTGCACAATATTGAAGAACATATTGGGTGTTGTCTTTCTTTAAAATTAATGTAATAAAATGACGAAAAAACTACTTTTTTATTTTGTTTAGGTTTGAATGCACATAACTTTTGACTCAGTAGAGGTTTTTTAAAAATTTCCTTCTTACTGTTATTAATACATGTCTTCTTAATTCAAAAAATTATTCTTCAAAAAAATCGGGAAAGAATTGGATCCGTTATTAGCAAAAAACCAGACCAAGGTGGGTAAACAAAATTTTACTTTTCAAATGCTAATAACTCGTAAACTATAAGAGATAATATATGGCTAATGCACTAGGTCTCGTCTAGTACATTCCACATATATATAAATCTTTCAAATCGGACCGCAAACTAAAATTTGGCATCATTTTTAATATACCCGAGGTGTCCCACTTTGGGGCATTGTGGATCAGGCCTCCCTTGGTGTTATAAGCCCAAATTCAAAACTAAAACTTATCAACACCTCTTCAATAGCCATGGGAAATTTTATTCAAATCGGGCTATTTGTTTAGAAGTTACAGCTTTATTTCCCCACTGTGTGCCGTCATTAAAACAGTTAAAATTTCGTCAACAAAGTTTACTTAAGTGTTCGCTTGTGTGAAATAGAAAACGAAAAACAACGAGCTTTGACAAAAAAAAAACAACAACAAAACAGAGTTTGCAAGTAGCAACTAGGGTACATGAAATAATGAGAAGTGAATAGTAAGCACTGTTTAACAATGCTGTTAAGCAATGCATAATTTTTTAGGAGCTATGTTTTGCATGCAATACTTCGAAGTATAGTACACAATTAAATGCCACATATTATATATCATTGGAAAGGTAATGACTTGTAGTTTTTAAAAACATAAATGGTTTTTAAACTGCTTAATAATTTTAAGGTGAAATTTCATAAAATTAAAATAAAAAGAATTTAACAACTTTTCAATCAGGCTCATGTTAAATATCGCTATTATAAAAGTTTTATGAGATATTTATATTAGCAATTATTAAATACTAGAAAAAGGGTGGACACAAAATAAAAAATATTAAAAATATGAGTAAGAAATAAATAAACTACTAAAAATCCTAGGCTTTCTAGTAATTGATAGAGTATTGAATTATACATATCCATAATTGATCTTTTAAGTGCATTTAGTGTCAAAAAATAGACCAGTGAGAAAAGGAGAACATTTATATTATTTTTAGTCTTATTTTCACTCAAAAATTTCTTCGACAACATTCCAAAACCACTCACGTATTCACTTGAAAGCTGCCAAAAATTCATGAAATTCACTTTTGTTCAGAAGTTGTATAAAAACTTATTACATGATAATATTTTAATTTCAAGTAATATATTTGGCAAAAAAATAGAAAAACTATTATAGATACTAGTACAAAACATAGTTGCAGCAGCAGCAAGAAACATACATAATCACCATGTGTCATGGGCAGCCTCATGCAGCAGCTCTGCTATATAGTTTCCAGTTAAGTAGTTGAGCATTTTTGTAAATAGGTTTTTAAATTATTACAAAACGTGCTGTTACAAATCTAAATCATGAATTGAAAAAATATTTACAAAATTAAATAACAAAAAAATATTATTATTATTTAACTCTACTTTGTAAATTTGTATACAGGATAAATAAAAAATGTACCCTATAATATACCCTATTATTTATTAAATGGCCAAGACAATATTATCCTGCATTATTTGATTGTTTGTTTTCGATAATATTTTCTTATTAAGTAGAATATCTTGACTTCTATCTACAAAGAAGAAAATGTTTTTTTTTTAATTTTTTGTATAAGAAATTGTTATTAAAAATTAATTTTTGCTTTTGTTGCAGTGAAACGCAATTCACGAATAGTCAAGAGTATGTTGTGCATCAATCTCCCCAAGGAAGCTTATAAAACAGACTAACCCGGTGGAACGTTCTATGCAAATTTATAAATCAACTTATTAATCATACGACGACATCTGGGAAGCTACTAAGGATGTCAGAGATAAATAACCACTAGAAAACAGCAACAACAGCAAACGAAATTAGAACAAACATCATATTTTTACGTATTTACCTTTTAAAAACGGTGGTTTATTTCTTTTAAATAAACCGGATTCTTTTAATTGCAAACAAAAGCAGTTTAGTAGCTAAAAATTGTTAATTTGTTTAAATTTACACAAAAACACTTTAACAAGTCACTACCCAGCAGGAAAAAATGATAGGACTTCAGTTTGTAGGCCTTCTAAAAGGCATACTTACTATTCTAAAAGCTCCGATACTCATTCCACACTGCCTGCTCTTAGAAGGTGTTCAAGAAGCCCTATGAATCCCCTTCTAATAACAAGTGAGTAAATGAAAATGGTCTACATCAAAAAATAAAATACTCTGCATCTCTTTGATTAACTCTGGTTACAAATTTAAAAAAAATAAATTGCTTGTTGGCTACCAGCAGCCCATCATAAGTAGGCCTTCTCTCAGCCCTCTATGCAAGGCCTTGGCTCGCAATGACACGACGTGTAAAATTTAAATGATTTTACCATGCGGCTAGAAGTCCTTGTGTCTGCAAAATGAGGCATTTATGAAGGCCTCTTTACTGAATATTTTACCCGCTGGGTAACTTTTAATACACACACTTTATAATGTACAAAAATATAGTGGTAATGCAGTTAATGTTAATTCTAACAGCGCCTATGGTAAACTAACAGACTGTAACCCGCTACTATTTATATACACTGTGCCATCTTCTAGTCGTTTCATGAATTATTTTAAAGGATAAAATATTCTAGTTTTATTTATAGAGCTTTTAACAGCTTTAATGTTAAAGTTTAACAGTTAATGTTGTCATAGTCATAGACAATGTTAATAACTGCTTGTTATCAACATTGTTTCTACATTGTTTCTAGCAGTTTCTACTAAAGGAAATGTTTATAAACTTGATGAATATTGCAAGCAATCGTTACAAACCGTTAAATTCAAATTGATAGTGCAATTTCGTAACAATATACATATAGATCGGTCGTACTTGTCGATTCCCCGAACATCACAAAAACTGCTGAATTCATTAAAGCAGTAAAGAACAAAAGGGCCGGCATCTTATGGAGTCCCACTAGAATTACAAAATGTCAAAATCATAATGCCACTGTCAATGGATATGTGGACTAACGACGAATTGCCAAATGTACTTAAGGAATGAATTATAATTAAGCAGCCCAAGAAAGGTGATTTAACTGACAGTGGCAATTGGAGGGTTAACTCTTACTTAGCACTATTATTAGAGTCATCGCACACATAATCATACAGGAAATATGAGAAAAGTTAATACCAGAATTGAGGTTTGAAAAATCGGTATTTCGAAGAAGGAAATCAGATTAAGAGCAATTGTGGAGCACTCAGTATATCTCATTTACAGCACGATGTCATTTAACAAGTACTCGCTGGTAAAGGAGTCCTTGAGAATAGTGTCCTCCACGAAATCCAGCAAAGTCCACAGATCGCTATAATCTTTATAATATTGTTGTGGACTAGTGAAGAAATTAGACAGCAAGCTTGGGACTAGGAACATTGCTAGAATATATTGACTATGTAGACGATATTTGCATATTGTCACATAGCAATGTTGTCGCGTAGCTGCAACGATATTTCTAAAAAGGTGGAAAGTATTGTGAAAACTACATCCTAGGCCAAACTAAGAATAAACGTTAGAAAAACAAAGTTTTCAAGGATTTACAGTAATATATCTCGACCATTTTAAATTGAAAAAAAAACTTACAAATACATATACGAAATACTTATGTTTTTCAATGTAGAGTACCTTATATGCCACAAAATAATTGAAAATATATTTCCTTGCTTTTTTCATGCAGCATATCGTACAAATCGCAGTCACTTAAACTTACTAACAAATTAACAATATTAAATAACTAAATTATGTGTGGAATAAAAATGAAAAATGGTCCATATCTACCACACAACATAACAAAAATTATAGAATAATATGAAAAAGAGTTCAAGGACCCCAAAGATCAAATAAAAAATGATAAAAATAAATTCTTTTAAACCAAGAATTAAACTCAAAATAAACTATGTAACTTAAAAACTAAAGCCTGAATTATGGCACTAAATATAAGCAAATTGAAATTTTATTTTTAAAAAAAAATCACCACCAATTGATATATTTATTAACAAAATAAACTCATAAAATACCAGTTAGTTTCTTAAGCCTTTTGTTTGTTTCAACACCAGTGTACAGTGGTTTAGAAACATTTTTGAAATAATTTGGTAGCTGGTGAGCGATTGAACGTATCTTAATTGCACATAGCCAGTACCGAGATATTTACGTGAGCTCCTAGTTGGAATGGGGGCTAGTGTAGATACCCCCAAAGTTTCTCATCTCAGGCCTACAAAATTCAGTTCTTTTCCAAATATCAAGACATTTTTTATTTAGATAGTACATGGAAATATCTACAACAAATACGCTTACATTGTGGCTTATCTCATATTGTTCAAGTGACATTTTTTCTCCAACTTTCGGTTTTTTTATGTATTCGGAAAGTTTTTTAAAAACATCTGTTGAATTTTTATATACACAATTATATTACAATTATCTGGTCTCTATAAAAAGTTACACTCATCCAAATTCGGAACATCTAAAATATAAGGTATTTTTTCCAAAAAAGGGTTTATTTTATTGGGTGTATTACTTAAAAATGCGTTTTTTTAAATTTTTGGCTTTTATTTTAAAAATGTTGTACAATAAAAAATTATTCAAAGTATTGACAATTGTTAGCTTCGCCTTTTCCCATTTTTCTGGCAACATATGGGGTGAATTCCAAAACGTCTGTATGCAATGCAGTCATATCCTTATCAAGACAAAGCAAGCAAACGCGTAGTTAAAATTTAAAAAAAAAACTTAGCATACTGCCTGTTTTTACTTTTTCATACGATATGAAACATTATCAAAGTTTACACGGTTGCGTTAAGTTTTTAAGGTTGCATTGCATACAGACGTTTTGGAATTCACCCATTGTTACGTTTTTACCTTTTAAAAATGGTGGTTTATTTCATTTAAATAAACCGGATACATTTGAGTGCAAATAAAAGCAGTTTAGTAGTTTAAAATTGTAACAACTCTTTATTATTTATTCAAATTTACACAACAACAGAGTCACTAAGTGTTTTTATACCTTTATAATTCACAATAATACACACAAGTGACTATGATAAACTAAACAGACTGCAACCGCTGCCACTATATATATACAGTGCAGCTATATATGTATATCTTCTAGCAGCTTCATGAATTATCTTAACGAACAAAACTAGAATGTTCTATTTCTAGAGCTTTTAGCGGCCATACTTACAAACAATGTTAATAACTGCATGTTATCAACATTGTTGATAAGTAGAAACTTCTACTGATGGAAATGCAAGCAGTCGTTACAGACCGTTAAATTCAAATTAATAGTGCAATTTGGTATCATTTTGACTGAAAACTTCATTACTACTTCATTCTTAATACTTTTTAACATGAATTGCAACATGTGGAAGAGCATGGTCATCATGTAATATTACGGTTTCATGTTTGGATCAAGTTCCCTGTGATTGCCTGGACATATTTTTTTTAAAAAAAAAAGAGAAGTAACACTCAGGCAATTAATATGCCTATATATAATTGTGTTACTTTTTTTGGAAAGGGGATAGAATGTAGAAGAAAAGGTGGTGAAAGGAGGAGAAAAGCTTTTTAATTAACAACTCTGCGCGTTATGTTTGTTATTAGTGCAGGTTGCTGCGCCTCTGGTGGTGAGATGGTACATTAGTCAAGCCAACAACCTTTATTTAATTATTTTACTTCGGTGGAGTTTTAGTGTTATACCATCGAAGGAGGGCGCTGTGATAAATATTAGTTATTAGTAAACTAATAATTATTATTATAAACTGATGTTGTTGATTGGCAGCGGCTGGAAATCGAACCCAGGCCACAAATACCATATCATGCTTAATGATCAAACGCGCTAACCAATTAAGCCACAGCACCCTTTTAAAAAAGCTGTTGCTATCTATATAGCAAAGTTTGTGGAAGCTAATTACATAAAGTTGTGCGATATGGACACAATAAAATCCAAACTCTCATGCCGAGGTTTTAAGCTTTGGTAAGTATAGTGCATAAAAATAAAAGATATTTCAGCAGCTCATGATCCTTTTGTTCACGCCATGGATATTTGGCCGGGCTTCACGTACGATCTCTTGCGCTTCGGGTTATCGTAATGGATCCATTTTTCATTGCAAGTAATAATTCGATGCAAAGATGATTTTCTTTTATAGCGTTCAAACATCATTCCGGACATGCAAAATAGTCTTTCAAGGTATCTCGGCTTCGATTCTAATTCACTGCTTTTGGGTGAATTCTAATGTTCGCATACGTTTTGAAATGGCTGCTTATGTGCTCCCAATAGGGTTCCTACGCGAGAAAAATTTCCCGGGAATATTTTTTTGTTAATTTTCGGGAAATGTTTGTCGGGAATTTTCGGGAATTTCTTCATTCGTTTTCTCCTAAAAGTTGCTATATTCAGATACGTTTCGATGGCCAAATTTATTGCTAATTGAATTATTATATTATATCCATAGAATTTTTCGGTTCTAACAACAGATAGTCAGTTGGCAAAGAAGTATTACTATTGAATTAACCGAATTTTTTCACAGCAGAAAAATGTGTTTATTAAGAATGAATCGAATTTAAAGTTTATGCTCTTAAACGAATTATTAAGATGCCTAACATTACAACTTTTAGGGATATTCAATCATCATTATTCATATTTAGAGAAAATAATAACAATAATAGTGGTTCAAATGTGTATATCTACAATCAGATTTTGAAAAATTTCTCTAACTACGCATGTTTTGTAGATTTAACATGGTCGAAATTCTTAAGTTAAACAATGAATTTATTGATTTCATATTGATTAAAACTACGACTGTGACAATACCCATCAAATGTCACTATTAAATCAGAAACCCTTATAAACCTGGACCAACAACCAAATACAGTTATTTTATACTTCTTTTAAAACCCTGGTAAAATAATAAGTGAATTTATTCGAAAAATTTTTCTGGTATTTGGTTTAATTTAGTGTTAAAAAATTCCCGGGAATGAATCGATTTTTTAATTTCCTCCCTGGAAAGAAAAAAGTCCGGGAAATTAGGAACCCTAGCTCCCAATGATTTTACATCTTCATGGAGTAATGCCTAAAATTCTTGGTCTTCAAATTTTTTATAAATAAATTTTTAAAACATATTTTCCCCGTTTTATTAATTTTTTATTTAATTGCAGACAATGGTAAGATTATCAATCTATTGATTAAAAGATCTTTCGGTTTATATAAGTTCAAAATCTTCTTACGATATCATAATCCCTTCGAATTTTATACTAGTTCTAATTTTAAATTTCTCTACACGAAAAATCACTAATTCATGAAATTTCCGTTTTTTATGGTAAATATTATTCTAAAAATTGATAGCATACATTTAGTTTATTCCTCCAGTTAACATTTCTATCGTTTTTTACCACTGTGCAGTGCACAGTGCTGGTGTTTGCGTTGTTGTGTGAGTGTGTTAAGTGGTTATTCTAATAACATTTATGATCCATTAGCATGATTTTACAAAATAAGTACCGTAAATTTTCAACACACCATTTAAACTTTAGATTTATGAATTTTCTTAACACTAAAAGACTGTTTAATAACCAAAAATCCAACTGAAAATGTACTTTATTAATTGCTTTTCAAAAACAATCATTATAAATAATATTTTGTTAAACATTTTCAAGCTGAACTAAAAAAAACATAATACACCAAAAATAGTAAAAAGCCCACTATTTGCGAAAAAAAAACAATTTGGTATAAAAAATGTTTAAACAAAATAACACTTATTTTCTCAAATATATTTATGGTTTAACAAAACCAATATTTTAGTTATGGTGGGTGTTTACATATGAATGCTATTTTGCTCCTACAACTAACAGTGTAACTGGTAGTTTAGGGAACTAAACTTTAAAGATCTCAAATATAAACATTAAAACAAAAAATTTAATTTTTTAACATCGTCTAAGAACTTTTAAATATGAAGTCTGGGAGAGCATTTTGGTTTTTTCATTTAAATTGAATAAAACAATGTCTAGACCATTTTGTTTCACTCACTTTCATTTACACTGTCTCCAAACAACTTTAATTAAATTAAAATTGTTCCTGCTCAGGCACTCATAACCGAAAATTTTGTTTGTCTCAAGACATTTTATTACTTACGTTTTTCTTTCTTAAACATGCATATGAAACAATCCAGTCATATTTCTTCCAATATTCAAAATGCAATATTTGTATATTTGCTGTTGCATTGCAGTTTGTTACTTTATTGGTCAAATTAATGTCCTTAACCTACATAATGTATGGTTTCACTTATCGGTATCAGTGGAATACTTACTGTCTGTCAGACCGTTAAGTGCCTGTAATATGATACGCTCATAAATGAAACAGCAAAGAGTTATGAGTTCTACTAAAATACAGGAGACAAAGTATAGTAAATACCACGAATTTGTACACTCATACTTACTTTACACTAAAATATACTCTACACGCAGTTAATGCTGCTTGGAATTTTATTGAACATTATTAATATTGTCATATTAATTATGACAGTAGAAAAACCAAAAAAAACAAAAGAAGAAAAAGCTGGTAATTAACTGATAATGTAACCACGAAACACAATTCACAGCTGGATGCATGATTTTAATTCTCTAAAAACATGTGATGAAACTAAAAATTTTTGAGGATAAAAAATCTAAAATTATGTTTAAATATACAAGTATTTACTTTATTTTAAAAGCTTAAAATTAGTATGTTATCTTAAGATTCCGTTGAGAATTGCCAATTATACATAACATTACGTTTTTTCGTAGAATATGTTGGACTCACTGACATAGATGAGCGCAGGGAATTTGTGTGTTCTTTTTCCGGTTGATTGGGAAATTCTTTACAAATGTCTGTAATAAAAAACAATTAAGTATTTAAATCAATTATACTATACAAAGAATATAAATCTTAAGGCAGGGTCACACATGACAAATATTTGACGAAAAAGACGTAACAACTAAATAAAATACATTTGAATTCTTTTATTTATTTCAAAAAATTATTTTACTTAAGATGATTCAAAACAAAAAATTTTGTTTTATTTTATTTGATGCTGTTTGATCTTACAAAACAATTGTAAGAGTAAACACGTCAAAAAAGTGGTTACGCTTTTTTTAGCAAATATTTGCCATGTGTGACCCTACCTTTAGTGAGATTCTAATTTTATGAGAAAACCTTATTTCGCGGCCTTAAACCTAGAATACTAACAGTCAAATTATTAATAAAAATTTCCCGCGAGTTTTTTCCGTTTTCCCATTTTTCCTATTCAAATTCAATGTAAAAACAAGTAAGAAAGTATGGTCGGTCAAGCCCGACCATATAATACCCTACACCAAGTAATGAGTAGAAATATTTTTCTTTTAAAATATCAATAATTTATATTCGTGAGTGATTTTCGGAAGTGGGGGTTATATGGGAGCTATGACCAATTATGGACCGAACACCATAAAATTAGGTCGTGTGATTTATGTCTATGTTAAAGTTAACTATGTTGAATTTTGTGTGTATACCAACATTTTTAAGCGATTTATGCACGTTAAAGTGATTTTCGGAAGCGGGTCTATATGGGAGCTATGACTAATTATGGACCGATCGTAACAAAATTTGGTGACATGAATTTTGTATATATAAAACTTAATTGGAGCGAAATTTGTGTACATACATTGATAAATTAAACATTTATGACCGATAAAGTGCAATTTCGAGGGGACATTTGTATGGGGGCTAGGTGAAATAATGGACCGATTTCAGCCAGTTTCAATAGGCTTAGTCCTTGGGCCGAAAAAGTAATATGTACCAAATTTGATCGAAATATCTTCAAAATTGCGACCTGTACTCTGCGCACAAGGTTTACATGGACAGCCAGCCAGCCAGCCAGCCAGCCAGCCAACCAGACGGACGGACGGACGGACGGACGGACGGACATCGTTTAATCGACTCAGAAAGTGATTCTAAGTCGATCGGTATACTTTAAGGTGGGTGTTAGACTAATATTTTTGGGCGTTACAAACATCTGCACAAACGCATAATACCCTCCCCACTATGGTGGTGTAGGGTATAAATAAGAAAATGGAAAAAAACTCCCGGAGAATTTTTATTCATAATTGCGTTAAAGTATGTATACTAGATTTTTGTTAAAATTTTGAAGAGTGCCGGGTTTAATATTGTGACACTAAGCCTAAAAGTTTAGTGCTGAAAATTTGAGCCAAATTGGACAATGATTTCTGGACGCGTATCTGCTACTAAATAAATACTTTTGCAATTGAGTGCAAAATAATCGAAATGTGTACGTAACTATCGTTATAATGAGATATAAATAACTAAATTGGGTAAACAAATTTTAAAGTTATTACAAATTCGCCAGACCATTAACGTGTCTCAGTCCACTTGAACAAGAAATTGAAGGAAAAAAATTAACATATTTCGAGAAAAATTCAAATAAAAGCTAATTTTTAAACTATATCCGTATTTACTTGTGTATGAGTTTTTGTCTTCGTAGGATACCGTTAGCATATTCGCAGGTATGGCCAATATCCGGCTGACGGCTGTTTCGAATCTCCATTTTAAAATTTTTTAAAAATTTTGTTAAACAAATTTCAGAATTTTTTGTTCATCACATTGGAATTTATTGAGATCATAATAGGGAATAAAAATATGAAAAAATTATGTCAATACCTCTTACAGTTTTCACGTATCTGCGATTTTCAAAAAAAACTAATTTTTTGTCCATATTTTGGCGAATGAGCCCAATTTCCTTACTGTTATAAATTTTAAGTAAAACCTATTTATAGTATTATAGTCCTGGTAATTTTAAATATGGTCTGAAAGTTTTACTAAAATCGGAAATCATTATCCTTTAAATCGTGAAGGTCAAAGGTCAAATTTTTCAATATTTGGAATTTCTAATGAAAAGATAGCGAAATATTATATATTTTGGGCCGATTTTAATTTAATAATCGTCCAGACCAACCATAAAGGTTTGAAGACCAAAAATAGGAGACATTACTCCATGAATATCGTTGTAAAACTCAACAAGAGATTGCAAATTCATTAAGATTTACACAAACAGCAATTTCAAAACATGATGCAGCATGATTCATCCAAAAGCAGGGAAATTGTGTATTATACGAATAGAAGCCGAGAGACCTTGAATGACGATTTTGCATGTCCGAAATGATGCTTGAACGCTATAGAAGAAAATCATGTTTGCACCGAATCATTTCTTGCGTTGAGAAATGGATTCATTACGATAATCCGAAACGTAGAACATCATATTTGAGGCCTATCGACACTAAAGACAAATATCCATGGTGCTAAGGTAGTTCTCTGTATTTGGGGGAAACAAAAGGCTTCTATCTATTATGAGCTAATGAAATTTGGCTACACCATCACAGGGAAACTTTACCGAATGCAACTCATTCGTTTGAAGCGATCATTGGAAGAAAAATGCTTAGAGTATGCGGCTAGACATGTTGCAATACCTGTTAAAAAGTATTTAGAATGAAGTGGTTGGGAAGTTTTTCTTCGCCCTCTTTATAGTCCAGAACATGCCCCGTCCAAATACAATTTTTTCGATCGACGGATAACGCTTTACCTTAAAACAGAGTATCCGAAATTGGTTTGAATCGTTCTTGGTCTCAAAAGATGAGTAGTTCTTTTGGTTTAGAAAACATATGTTGTCAGCAAGATAGGAAGGGCTAACAATGGCAAATAAATTGAATAAATTTATATTGTACAAATATTTCAAACTAAATGCCAAAAATTGGAAAAAATTCCGAATGTTTAAGTTATACACCCAGTCAGAATTTCAGACTCTACTTAGCAGTTAATAATGATTTTCTGAACTTGTTTGCTTTTGATGATACCAACAAAAGACACTCAATATCTCTTTTTGAGTTTTCTATATTAATGAACCAAGAAATTCATATATCGTCCCCTCAATAAAACAATAGTGTATAAGCATACACAGCATTATGTTTTTAATGCATAATAATAATCTACATAACTGATTTCAAATGTGGTCAAAATTAGGTGAAATTCTACTTTCACAAAGTGGGTCAAAAGATCAATTGAAATATTACTGTTATATCAGATGTCTACTAACACAAAAATTTTAAACTAATTATTTCGCAATGGACGATATATATAAGTTTGATTTGGAGTGGTAACTATCTAAATCAGAATTAATGTCTTATTTTAGTAAAAACATATTAAAGGGAAATTTACGGAAATTGCTCTTTCATCGAATTGATTTTAGTTTTTCAAAAATAAAATTTTCAATGGTTTTTAAATTTTTAACAATCATTCAGAAAAGAAAACAAGTAAGAAAGTATGGTCGGTCAAGTCCGATAATACCCTACAAATGAGCAAAAACATTTTTCTTTTAAAATATCAATAATTAATACTCGTGAGTGATTTTCGGAAGTGGGCCATATATGGGAGCTATGACTAATTATGGGTCGATCACCATAAAATTAGATCGTGTGATTTATGTCTATATGAAAGTTATTTATGGTGAATTTTGTGTTTATACCAACATTTTTAAGAGATTTATGTACGTTAAAGTTATTTTTGGAAGCGGGTCTATATGGGAGCTATGACTAATTATGGACCGATCGTAACAACATTTGGTGACATGAATTTTGTATATGTAGAACTTATTTGGAGCGAAATTTGTGGAGATACATTTATAAATTAAACATTTATGACCGATAAAGTCCAATTTCGGGACTACATTTGTATGGGGGCTAGGTGAAATAATGGACCGATTTCAGCCAGTTTCAATTTATCCAAATATCTTCAAAATTGCAGCCTGTACTCTGCGCAAAAGGTTTACATGGACAGCCAGCCGACCAGCCAGCCAGACGGACTTCGTTTCATCGACTCAGAAAGTGTTTCTAAGTCGATCGGTATACTTTAAGGTGGGTGTTAGACCAATATTTTTGGGCGTTACAAGCATCTGCACAAACGCATTATATCCTCCCCACTATGGTTGTGTAGGGTATAAAAATAGTTCGGAATAAATGTGGATTGTTCCTAATATTTGCAATCCTATTAAAATTTTGATCAAAATTTTAGTTTTAGAAACACAATAAATTTTTTTTTTTGCAATTTTGCCCATACGGTCAACATTTCCTTTGGAGCTGGGAAAATACTTTAGGGATAAATAGTGAACACATCAAGGTTTCCAAAACTGCTTTCCGTTTTCTGATCCCAGCTTTGGGATTTTAGAACATGTGGCCCAAAATTTTAATTTTGATAAAAAAATATGTCAAATTCCGAAGGGCGTATTCGAAAAATAGGACACGTTTTTTATACCAAAATATTCGTGAAGATAAAGAAAAACATAAAATTGTTATATGTTCTTTAAGAAAGTTTTTTTTAATTAAAAAACAGTTAACTCACTTTTCGTTCAAAAAACAGTAAATATCTACTATGAATTTTTAATTTACAAATCTATAATTGATATTGCTCTGAAATCCTTTGTATATTATGGGTAATTTAGTTGTCTAACTAAATCCACTCTATATTTTTAAAAAACTGATCCAAGTTATGGCATAATTTTTAGATATGAATTTTCAAATGCCTTTATCTGGGAATTATAAGAGATAGCACAAAATAGCATGTTTCAAGACCTAGTCGAGCGCTTTCCAAAAATATTAATAGGATGGGAAACAAACAAATAGTTTAAAAATTTTACATGTCGAAGGTACTTTAAAAATGCTCTGACCTTCCCTAATATGGACGGGGTATGGTCTGGACTATAAAGAGGGCGAGGATAAACTTCCCAACCACTTCATTCTAAATACTTTTTAATAGGTACATGTCCGCATAATCTTAGCATTTTTTGGCCAATTATCACCTCAAACGAATGAGTAAATGTTTCCTGTAATGCTTTAGACAGATTTCAGCAGCTTTTGTTCCCCCATATATATACTTAGCACCATGGATATTTGTCTTTAGTGTCGATTGGCCGGACTTCACATATACTGTCCTACGCTTCGGGTTATCGCAATGAATCCATTTCTCATAGCAAGTAATGATTCGGTGCAAAAATGATTTTCTTTTATAGCGTTCAAACATAATTTCGGACATGCAAAATCGTCATTCAAGGTCTCTCGGCTTCAATTCGTATGGCACCCAATTTCCCTGCTTTTGGATGAATGCTGCTCGCCAAGGTTTTGAAATTACTGCTTTAATAAATCTCAATGATTTTGCAAACTCTTGTTGAGTTTTACAACAATCTTCATGGAGTAATGTCTCCAATTTCTTTGGCTGGCAAAATTGTTGATTTTCCTCATATAAGTTTTGCCACAGACAAATATAACAATATTACTTGTTATTTGACATGTCTACGTATTTATATTACATATATCAAAGTCTTTCATATTCTAATCGTTTTAGTTTAGATCATGGGGCGCATCCAGGTCAACCACTTGGGGGTTGACATGGATTTTCTTTTTCCTTTTTGAAATTAAAACTTTTCGATTTTGGGGGGGTTAGTTTCCTTTTGGATCCATCCCTGGTTTAGAGTAATAAATAAAATGTTTTTTTATAAAAAAAACTTACCTTATTTACATACGAAATAACCTTTTCTCATAACCAACATTTAAATAAAGAATGTTTACTTAATTGATATTTATGATTAAAAAATAATAAAAACACCACAAATATATTTCTGTATTTCTGTTAAAATAAATGTATGTAAATACAAATAAATATATATATTTTTTTTGTAACTGTAAACATAACAATTTTTTATTATTATTATTATTTATTAATAAAACACATACGAGTACAATACAAATGAATGTCTACTAAATACTTAAAACATACGAATACTATTGTCTACAACAACGAATAAAAATTAAATAAAACAACATGATCATAAATATAGTTTTAGTTTTTTTGTTTTTGCTGAATTAAAATTATTGTGATTTTTTTTAGTTTGTTTGTTCATAACATGATTTCCTTTTATTTATTTAGTTTTCTGATTTATTTGTAAATTAAATTTAGTTTAAGCAATTTGGGTTTTGTTCGTTATTTTAAATGGATTTTGAATTAGTTTGAAAACGATTTCGTTGATATAAAAATGTCTTTTGTTTGAATTTGTTTTTTTATTTTTTATTTTTGGTTTTAGTTTCATTTTTATGATGCCTGTTCAGATGGAGGGACGAGGGACATTTGACGCATGGTAAATGTGGTTTCTGTTAAAATAAATAAATAATAAAAAATATCATATAAAAAAAATGTTAAACCAATAAAACACACCAAAACTATGTATTTACATACAAGTTAACATAAAAAAAAATAAAATATTGTATAAAAACACACAACAAAGAAACCATATTAATATGAATTATTACTACTACAGTATACATTTTGTGTGAATGTTAAAAATAATAATAAAAACACTTGTTAAAAATTAAGTTGTTAAATTTTATTGTGAATTTTTTGGGTTATTTTTATAAGAAAACTATTTGACTACTAGGTGGTATTGGAGACCCAAAATTGTATTAAGGTTTCAATGCATAAATTAATAAATGAATGAATTCATGATTTATGAGTTTGTTTTCTATAACATTATACAAAAAAAATCTCTACAATTTAAAACTAAATTAGTTAATCTTGGTTTTAAAATCATTAATGACTTTAACAGTCTGTTGTGTATAAAGTTGTCAAAACAATTTTCAGTATGTCAATCAAATTTTGTAGATAACCGTGAGACAATAGAAATATATTTCAGTTTGATCATAAAATCTATTAACATTTGTAAAATTAACTTGTTGAATTCAAAACAAAACTATAAATCAGTAATACACGTGTAATAATTTCCATTAAATAATAAAAAAAATCAAAACTTTTATTAAGTTAAATTTAAAATGAAACTAATTTCAAATATTTAAATTAAAGCATGACGTTTTAAAATTATATTAAATAAATCAATTCAAAGACCAGGTAATAACTAAAATGAGTCTACAAGAACTAGGCCACATATTAGATTAATGGTTATCTAAAATCTCCATAAACTTAATGGTAAAATAGTTTAAAAACCTGACTGACTGACTGATTCATCATTAACCAGTATGAATCTAGAAACAGAAAGGTATTTGGTACTTTTTTAAAATTCTAATTTGTCGTACTTCTCGTACATATAAACAAATAAATAATGAAATAAAATTACAAGTTATCAAATATGCATTTGAAAATTCAATCTTGGTCCTTTTCCCTTTAACTCATTTTTTAAAACTTAAGCATCTTATGACTTAACTAGTTCCAAAGTGATAGGGACCTGTTCCAGTTTTAAAACTTTATATGACAGCCAACAACTTATGTTTGCTGGTCCCTGTCACTTTAACATAATGATGTCTGTCTGGGAATTACCAAAAAAAAAATGGAAATAAATCTGTAACTTCTTAACGAATAGCCCGATTTTAATGAAATGTCCCATGGCTTTTCAAATAGTCAATATTACGAATTCCAAATCAACAACATACAACTTTGCTTTTTGACGCTGTATTGCCGACTACCGTATTATCAAATATTTAAGAAAACTACAAGAAGACGCTAATTAATGAGAGTTATGAAACTAGTGGAAATGATAATAAATTCATGTAAGAAATTGTGTCTTCTTTTCAAAAATGTTTAAGAATTAAAAATGCATGCCACATTGAACTTTGGATAGGGCTGAGGGAGCTATGTTCCCTTAAATGATGCAATTTTTATTTCACACGCATTTGTGTTATATTTTCATTCATAAAATATATAGAATACTGAATAAATGTTGTTTCTATAAGAGAAATAATATTAATACTGTTTTTGGGAAAAAACTTAAAAAATATGTTCTATTTTAGATGTTCCAAATTTCAATGCCTATGACTATTTATATGGTGCAGATAACTGTATGAAACTTGCTTATATTTGATTTGAAATTTTATAAAAAATACAACAGCTATTTTTAAAACGAACAAAATATCTATTGAACTAAGTGATAATCTACGCATGTAAGCGTTGTTTTTCTAGATATTTTCAAGTACTATCTTAATATCAAATTTCTTCATATTCAGATAACAACTGATTTTTTGTGAATTTTTTGCCCCCATTCCAACTAAAAGCCCATGAAAATACAAATCAGGTCAAAAACACCTCAGCAATGACTACATGTAATTTCATCATACTTCCAATATATAAATATTTGTCGGGATGTTTCGGAAATTTCTTCTAAATTTAACAGTATTATTTGCGCACATATAACACAGATTCATTGTGATTTGTTGTCAATAATAAAAATTGGTTATTTAGAGTGAATCATTTGATTAGCAATAAATTCGGTTATCGCAACTAAATTATTTTGTCTATGTGACAAAAACAAAAAATTGTTCATTTAAAACTGGAAAATTTACATGGACAGCCAGGCAGACGGACGGACGGACATCGTTTAATCGACTCAGAAAGTGATTATGAGTCGATCGGTATACTAATATTTTTGGGCGTTACAAACATCTGCACAAATCAAATATATCCTACACACTATGGTGGTCTAGGCTATAAAAATGAGTTGAAAAAATTACAAAAATAACCCAAGCCCTTTTTCAACTTTCGAATTTGCCAAATCAAATCTATCTTCAAATTTTATTTAACATTTGAAGGCTGTATGTAGGTCATTAATTGGTTAATGAGTTACAGAATAGCATACATAAAAGTACCAAATATTCGAAGCATACAATTTTATTTCTGAAGAAACTTCATAAATTGATTTGTATCTGTTAACCATTCGCACAAAATTTTTTGGAAATAAATCTGGAATTTCTAAACGGCTGGTCAGATCGGGATAAAATTTAACGTGGTCGTACCAAGGAGTAGATATTAAAATGGGCCATACAAATGCTAAAGATGCGGCGCTATGGGATCTCAAAGTAGGGTACCTTCGACATGTAACAATTTTTAACAGATTCCATTTTTTTGGTTTTTAACCGATTTCAGTTTTGGAGTTTTTTATCTAAACAAAAAAGTTAGAATAAATATGGATCAAATTGTTCCAATCCTATTAAAATTTTGATACAAATTTTAGTTTTAGAAACTCGATGAAGTTATCAAAGTTTTCTTAATTAACTTGTCAAAAGGTCAAAGGGAATCCCGCTATTCCTATTTTTAAAATTTTGTCCATAGGGTTCCATTTCTTTTGGAGGTGGGAAAATACTTTATGGATTACTAGGGATCACATCAAGGTTTCCGAAGCTGCTTTCTGTTTTCTAATTTCAGTTGTGCGATTCACTAACTTTTAACGAACCGACAATCGTAATATTTGTCGACATAAATATTCGCTTGCTTTAACAATACTGTCATTCAGTAATTTATTTTTAAATATTTTTGTATTCAAATATTTAGAAGATGGGGGGTCTAAACTTCGCTCATCACTTGCTAAATCGTATGCCAAATACTGAAAAGCCATTTTAAAAATTAATCATTTTATCTATTTAAATTATTGTCTCTAAAATAACGAAAAAAAAACTGCTTAAAGCAAGAGCTGACTTCAACCGACATCGAATATCGTTGAAAATATTATTGAGTATCAAATTCGATAAATTTTAGTTATATTTATTTTAACGATACGATTATCGTTATAAAAATTTGTGAATCCCACTACAGCTTTGGGATTTTAGAACATGTGGCCCAAAATTTAAATTTTTATAAAAAAAAAATAGGTGAAATTCTAAAAAATAGGACATGTTTTTAATACTAAAATGATCTCCATAAAGACACCTTACACAAAAACTTAAAATTGTAAAAGAATTTTTTTTTTTCTTTTTAATAAAAAAAAGGATAAAAAAACCTACTATTTTTTATTTTTGGATCCATAATTATATAATAATATTGCTCTGAAATCTTTTGTATGTTATTGGTAATTTAGTTGTCTAAAAATTAGAGTCCATTCGGTCCAAAAGTAAACCGTATATTTTTTAAAAAGGCGAACCAAATTGCAATTTTCAAATGCCTATAACTCAGAAATTATTAGAGACCTAGCCGAGCGCTTTCCAAAACCAGCCGTTTAGAAATACCAGATTTATTTACCCACTGTTCATTCCAATTTAGAATTAATTACCAATTAATTCCTAGGCATAATTGCTTTCTTCTTTAAATGTATTGAATTCATTCCTTTGAGAATTAATTATTTATAGAATTAATTCTTTATTGAATTATTAAAATGTTCATTAATTCAAATATATTACAAAATAGCTTAATAAAGTTTATTGAATGAATTTTTCTTTAATTCAAATCTGCAATACTTAGTATAAAAAGTCTTAAGACAATTTTTCATTTAATTTTGTAACTGATTAAAAGCCAAACAAATTAAATGAAGAACAAATATTTTAATTTAATTTGTATTAGATTTGAATTAACAATTATTAATTCTAATCAAATAAAAGCCTTTTTT
The DNA here is from genome assembly GCF_958450345.1 of Calliphora vicina. Taxonomy (NCBI): domain Eukaryota; kingdom Metazoa; phylum Arthropoda; class Insecta; order Diptera; family Calliphoridae; genus Calliphora; species Calliphora vicina. The sequence goes on from NC_088780.1 coordinate 48,027,160, forward strand.
TAATAGAATTAATTTTTAGCCTTGAAGCTAAAGAACTTGTTGTGTTGGAAATGATTTTATGGAATTAACTAGTGAATATTTTAATTCTGTATTAAGATTTTAGTGTATTTAGCTTAAATTCAATTAATTAATTCGAAGCTCTGGTAAAAATCTATACTACAAGATTAATCTTATTGGAAGGAAGAATAGAAAAAGTTCAAATAATATAAATATTTCTAAAATATACATTGTTTGTGTAATTTTTTGCCTTGAAATAAATCCAAATACCAAAAAGGTACCAACAAAATATTAAACTTAGAATGACACATTAAAGTTAGAATTTTCTAAATGTATGTTCTAGATAAACATTTGTTGTCATAACGAAAAGTATATTTAAAATCTCAGTTCTGTAAATATTTTATTTTCAAGAAGCAAAAAATTACCCTTTTTAGTCTTTGAAATATCAACTCTGAAAAAATGTATTAAATTTTTGAGACTATAGAAAACTACGAAACAAATTGTATCTATCTACCTATCATTTCCGTTATGTTTTTAAAGTTTAGAATACGACCTTAGTCCTGTTAATAAGACAACTAAGTAAATACTAAGTAATTTTGTTTAATACAAGTGTTTCAATAATTTATTGTATTTATCACTTTCACCATATATTCAACATAAATAAAATCTTACCTATAATCATCTAGATTCTGTTATAACCCCCACAACTAGCACTTAAGCTGAATGAGGATGAATTTGACAAACTTATAAAATCCAATAATTTTAGTACATGACCCACTAAAAATAATGTCCATGAATGTCATGATGAAATGAAAACAAAACTCTTACAATATTACACAACCATAACAAAAGCCCTCACTTAAGCAAAAAACTTACCCGGTGTTGTGAAACCCTCTTGTATCTTATAGATTTCATTCAAATCCCGGGCACTACATAGAGGCGTATCAACCTGTGTCGTTTCATTGAAACGAGCATAATCAATCTCATAAGCCTGGCGATCTTTGTTGTAAACAACAACCGGATCGAAACGATGGCCCCATAAAATCTCGGTGTTAATGTAACTGGAACGAGCTTGTGTGGATTGACCCGTTGATTCTACGGTACCCTCAAGTATGACAACAATTTCAAATTTATCCTGTAGCAAATCAGTGGCTGATATATTATAGAGAGGAGAGTTTTCATCGATTTTATGCTCAATGACCATGGGCCAAATGAAGAAGATATCGGAGCCAGACTCATCCGATCCAATATCCAAGTCCGTGAAATGTTGAGTCATCACTTCGCCTTCCTTGGTGGTGCGAGTGCGTATCAATTGGGCTTTAACACAGGCACCTATGATATGGGACTTGCGCATATCACCCACACGGAACATAAGACTAAGAGTACCATCACGCTGGCAGATGACAGCATTCTTCGAGAACAGTAAAGTCTGGGCACGTTGTTTGGCTCGGGTCATTTTGGCAAAAACAATACCGGCCATAAAGGCTGAAGACATGACACCATAAATGGACTGGAAGCACATCATGAAGATGGCTTCGGGACATGCTTCCGAAGTGGTACGTACACCATAACCAATGGTATGCTGGGTTTCAATGGAGAACAGGAAACAGGAAGTGAAACCGTTTATGGCCGACACACAGGGTTCCCAACCACTTTCCTCTGCAATCAAATAGATACAGTTAAATCAATGATTTTAATACTAAATACAAAAGAAAACTTACCCTGCTTGTCTGGCAAATGCAGCTCTTCCAAATCACCATGTGTATACATGATCAGCCACCATAAAACAGCAAATAACAGCCAAGACAATATAAATGACAGAGCAAATGCCAATAGAGTCCAGCGCCATTGTGAGTCTACCAGGGTGGTGTACATGTCCTGTAGAAAACGTAAACGTCTTTTGGTTAGGTTTTTTTGTAGCACATTGCAGTCGCCATTCTTGAATACAGCTCGTCGTCGTACTTTGCGCATACTACCAGGTCGATAGTTGCGTGATCTGTAAAAAGAGATAATGATCGTTTTAATTACAGCCTTAAGGTATGCTATACTATTTTTATATTTATCTTTAATTCTGTAGAAACTATTTTTACAGAGTGATTCAATTAAGAAATAAATATTAAAAGATGAAAATAAACGTACGTTATAAAAAGGGAAATTCAAATTACTGATTACATATATAAATGTAAACTGTTTCACTGTAAGTTAAGTATGTGTAATACGTTTTACATATAAATTAAAAATGTAGAAATACTATAAAAATTACTAGAAATACCTATAATTATAGATAAACAGATATAAATCGGAAACTCTCATGTCAAAGACCTAACTCAATTGTCAAAAACCTAAGTGGGGAGAAAATATTAATAAATCTATATATGTGAAAACAAAAACATCACTCGTATGTGTGATTATTTTGAGTAATCTTTTGTTCGAATTTTTTCCTAGTTTCCGCTCTATGTGTATTAATCTATGCCTACAATATTTGTAGATAGAATGTCAAAAAAAAAACTGAAATATTTAAATTCAGTTCTACAATTTTTTAAGGTTTTTATGATTTTTTCATATTTTTCGAAAATGAAAGATTTGAAATATTAGAAAAGGCGCTTTCAATGTACTATCTGACTTCTTAAAAATAATGAAATTAAAGCTGGCTATGTTCTCGAATAACACTTACTTAGCTATAATGCAGGTCCGCAGGTAGCTTTTACGGAATTTGCCAATTATCTCTGACTCGTGGAAATATGGTTGAATAATTTGAGAATACGAGTAAATGAACACAAAAGTAAACACATCAGAGATGTACATTAGAGTGTCCCTCTAATTTTTTTATATATATAAAACTATAGTTAAATATGAAATTTTGTCTTTCTATCATGATTGCAACCCGTGCCGACTTGCGATTTAGTTTTGTGGTACATTTGCAAGGGGAAAAAAATGCAAGTTTTTCAGATTTTGTAAAAATTTTGCCATTAAATTATTACTTTTGCAATTTAATTTAAAAGAATCGATATGTGTACGTAACTGTCGTTCTAATAAGACATAAAACACAAAAATTGGATAAAAAATGTTAAAGTTATTAAAAAATTGCCAGGCCATTAACGTGTCTCAGGCCACTAGAACAAGAAACGTATGAACAAAATTAACATATTTTGAGAAATATTAAAATAAAAGATTATTTTTACTTAAAATATATACATATTTACTTGTATATGAGTTCTTGTCTTCGTAGGATACCGTTAACCTATTCTCAGGTATGACCAAAAAAAATATTTTTTTTAACGGCAGATTCAAAACTCCAATATCAAATTTTTAAAAATTTTGTTAAACTAATTTCAGAATTTTTTTTGATCATCACCTGGGGATTTATTGTCAACATAATAGGGAATAAAAATGTGAAAAAATTATGTCAATACCTCCTATAGCTATTCAGAATATTATAGTCCATGTAATTTTAAATATAGTGTTAAAGTTTTACTAAAATCGGAAAACGCCAACCCTTAAATCGAGAAAGTCAAAGGTAAAATTTTTCAATATTTGGAATTTTTCGTGGAAAAATAGCGAAATGTTATATATTTTTGGGCCGATTTTGATAAAACTTAAGAAAATTATAACATGAAGTCTAGTATTTATAATAACAGCACAAACATTAAAATTAACCCTTAATATCACTTGGAGTTAAAATTACACCAAACTTCTAAAACCATTAAAAAATATTCAATTTCAATAGTGCTGATGAAAATTTGATTTTTATAGGAAACAATCTTTAAAATCTGTGTTGTGTATTAGATTTTTGCTTTAATAACGTAATTAATATTTTATTGAGGATTTTTGAATATCAAAATTGATTTTAACCCTTTAGTGTACTTTTTATTTATTAAATTTAAAAAATAATTTGAATGATTGAGTTTATTTAACTCTGAATGTGTTTTTCGTGATTTTAAAAGTTGAGTGTCTTTTTAACCCCAAGTGCTATTAAGGGTTAATTTTAATTTTTGTTTTTGCTCATTTACTTAGTGTAGGGTATTATATGGTCGGGCCGACTATACTTTCTTACTTGTTTTTTAAATGCCGTTAGAAATAACAACTCCAAAATGATTACTGTGTTTTGATATGTATGCAAAGTATTCAAGTGATTCATAAATGCTCGATGATAAGTTAAATGCATAAGACAAAATCAGTGCATTTATTTGTTTTAAATAAATTTTTACGCACACAGAAAAAATTATATTTCAATTCAAACATTTATCCCATATTGAACTGGTTTCAATTATTTCATAATTAAATCAAGTATTCATTTGCTCAAAAACAAAATTTCTTGATATTTTCTATTGAATTTTGAGTTTTGAATTTGATTATTTTGACAATTGAATATACAATTTTCGTTATTGATTGAATTTCAAATACAAAAATTATTGAATAGATAATTTTCGTAATTGAAACACAAAAAATAACAAAAATGTGTTTTCAATTACGAAAATTATCTATTCAATAATTTTTGTATTTGAAATTCCACCAATAACGAAAATTGTATATTCAATTATCAAATTTATCAAATTCAAAACTCAAAATTCAATAGAAAATATCAAGAAATTTAGTTTTTGAGCAAATGATTTAATTATGAAATAATTGAAACCAGTTCAATTTGTGACAAATATTTGAATTGAAACGGTTTAAGAAATAGTTTTTTCTGTGCATGGTTCAAGAACTAAATTTCATCTTATTTTGATACAAGCAAAATAATAAAAAAAAATTGAAAAAATCCTTCTAAATACAGTCTTAAATTAATTGAAACATACTCATATATGATAGTGTATATTTACTCAAAAAATTCTGCGTATATTCAAAACACTCATGAATGGTAAGAGTTTACAGAGTATGCAAGCAATTACATGCATTTTGCAAAAAAACACTTGCTGTAGTGAATCATGCAATGACAGTATTCGTTTAGTTTATGTATAGCATTTACTGTTGCAAAATAATAAATATGTCATTTGAGTGGTATTCATGCACAACTCTGGAACACACCATATTTATTCTGTCGGTGAATGTCACGATTAACATTTCACTAATCATGATTCACGAATTGAACTTATACAGAAGGCACAATAGAAAATTCTTAGGATCGTGACGCTATAAAATTACAAAACCAGTTTGTATGAATTCTCGCATTGAGCTAAAAACGATCAAGGCTTCGTAGAGCCAAACTACCACCCCATTTAGATGAGGCCCATTTGTTCATCAAGTCTCCCATCAAAGAGCCTTTAGTTTTAATTTTAGTTAGAAGACTTTTTATTTATTGTTAGGCCTAAGAAAATAAAGCAGATTCCATAAATAAATAAACGTAAAAAAAATATCTGAATTCTCGTCCAAATCTAAAAATATTTGAAGTGTTGTGATTTTTGGCAAAGATTTTAAGTTTTTTTTTTTTAATTTTGTCATAGAATTACTTTAAATGAATACGTTACAAACCCCATATAAATTCACAGAAATAGTTTTTTACGTTTTCAAAAACTCGGTTCAACTGCAAAATCATAAAAACCTTAACAAAGGAAATTTTTTTTATTTTTTTCCAGCTCAACAAATACTGAACTCAGAACAAACATTTTGAGAAACGTTATCTTAGAATGAATTTAACTTTTATTTTAGTTGGAAACATTACAAAAATTTTTTGAGGCCACCTTTTAAATACATGTTAGTTCTATCGATGCCTCGCAAATGATCAACAACTAAGTTTGATTTACCAAAATTTAAAAAAAAAAAAACATATTTTATTATTTTTGTGTATAACTTAAACATTCAAAGTATTAGCTATGACCCTTTTCCATCTTTCTGGCAATATATGGATTCTGTGCCAAAGCAACTACTCATCTTTTGAGTCCAAGATCAATTCAATCAGTTTTCGGAACCTCTGTTCTGAAGTGAATCGTATCCCAGCAGACGGACGGGGAAAGGTCTGGACTATAAGTCAGGTGAGGCAAAACTTTTCAACCACTTCCTTCTAAATTGTTTTTAACAGGTATTGTAACATGTGACCGATCGTTATCGTGTTGGAATATTACGGTTTCATGTATTTTTTTTACATTTGTTTTACAATTATATACAATTATAATTTATATAATGTTTTATAATTATAAAACATTTTCTTATTTTGATTAGAAACATATTTTTCTTTCGATTTAATAACTACATGAATATACATAATGCCATTGTCTTCTAATATTAAACTATTAATATGAAATTTACAATCTAACTACTACTTCAAAAACCTCCTACAAACGTAAGTGTTTTTTAAATTATTACACAGCTTGTTTATAAATTAAAAATTTCCTTTCGTTTTTTTCCCTCAACAACAATCAACACTAATTAACATTGTACTAAATTTATGAATGTCATTCTCTTTGCAAATTTATCGCCGTTTTTTTCTCCTTTTTTGTTGTTTTATTTTTCACCAGACTAATAATGTCAGTCATGTCAAGTACAAGATGCAGGCAATATCATTCATATTGGCAAGTACAGTGAGTGTGATAAATATATACATATGGGGGATTTCATGTCAAGTGAACCAGCTTTTGAAATCGATTTCTACCGATCGGGTTAATCATATTGGATAGACAGACACAATTTTTCAACAAGATCGGCCGAGAACTCTCTGAGTTAGAGGGGGTCAAAATTTGACATTTTGGATAAACAGGTGGTTTTTCTCATCCATATTACCTATTGTTCTTAGCAAAATGTGTCCCTAATAGTTTAGATTGCTATTTCTTCAATCCTTCGAAAAAAAATTTTTTTTTTTAAATCAAAAACTTGTTTGATTTTTTTTTTCAAAATGGGCCCATTTTTTCCTTGAAGACTTTTATGGTCGCTTGGTATGCGAGTGGGATATCTATCAAAATAAATATTTTGTAACACCTCAGCCGAGTAAATAATATAGCACATCATAGATGTGTGGACTTGCTCATACGTTTTTAACAAAAAATGAGTCAAAACATAGTAAATAACGAAACAATTTAAGGTACAAACATTCAGATTTTATTGATTTTTTTCTAAAAAAGTACACAAAAAATTGCTTTTTCGTGTACTTTTTTGTTTTCATTTGGTGGACTCTTAGCTATATTATTACCATATATAGTTAAGCGGTATCATCAAGTCTGAATTAGCTGTTGGCCGTAAAATGATGAAAAAATTTTTTGAAGGCCGACTAATTTTCAGAATCTTTGGATGCCCATAAAAAAAATTGGTCACCAAAATCGTCAAACTGAGTTAGAGTTTTACTACCTTTTGGGAGTAGAGTCGAACCTATATTGTCATGAATGTGTGTTTTTCCAAAAAGTCTTCATTTGTTGCACAATGTTATTTGTACCTGTATTGATTAAGAATAAAAATAAAAAAGTTTTGCCTGCTCTAAAATATTGATTTGCAAAAACCACATGATTTTCATAAATTATAATGTGGAGCTTCACCTCCAGACTTTCATCATCAAAACTATGGTTAAAAAAATTAGGTCGTTTGAGTTGGGTCGTGAATGAATCATTCACTAAATACTAAATAGTCGTAATATAATTGATACATAATTAACCCATAGGATTAGCCCACAATTATATCAAATGCTCTAGAATTAAACTATTATCATTTTTTAAAAGAATACGTTAAATTGTTCTCTAATATTTGGCAATTAATAATAGACTTTTCATAAATATGTTATTAATAAAAATTAGTTTTCAAATTTTAAACAAAATTCATTAAAGCTCACATTAAATAGTTTTATGTAGAAAATAAATAAAGTCTCACAAAGAAGGCGGTATTTTGTATATATGTAAACACATTTTCTTAAATGGCTAAAGACATTAATGAAATTAATTTTAAATTAATTAATACAATTTGCCATCAAAGTTCAAGAAGTGTCATTAAAAACAAAAGTACGACAACGAGAAGGCAGGCACTAAGCAAAGCAGGCATGCATGCGAGAGTGTAAATATTTAGCTAAACTTAAGACTCGAGCAACGGAGAGAATTAAAATTTAATCTAAAACAGAGACCGTAACGGTTATAAGTGTATTCAAAAATGTTATTTTATAACAGTTATTTTGTGGCTTTAAAAATAAAAATCCATTTAAAACAGTTATTATTCAACGTAAAAATAAAAGTTCGCATGAAACTCTTAAAAAAAAGAGTTCTAAATAGCCGTCATAAAAAAACTCATTTGAGGAGTTTTATTTATCCCATCAGAAAATTAAACTCAAATGAGTTTTCGATTAACATTCTTTGTAATCTATATATATAAAAAGTAAGAAAGTATTGTCGGTCTAGCCCGACCATATAATACCCTAAACTAAGTAAAACTAAGTAAAAGTTAAAAACAAAAGTACGACAACGAGAAGGCAGGCACTAAGCAAAGCAGGCATGCATGCGAGAGTGTAAATATTTAGCTAAACTTAAGACTCGAGCAACGGAGAGAATTTAAATTTACTTTAAAACAGAGACCATAACGGTTATAAGTGTTTTCAAAAATGTTATTTTATAACAGTTATTTTGTGACTTTAAAAATAAAAATCCATTTAAAACAGTTATTATTCAACGTAAAAATAAAAGTTCGCATGACGGCTATTTAGCCGTCATAAAAAAATCTCATTTAAGGAGTTTTATTTTTCCCTTCAGAAAAAAATTCACTTGAGGAGTTTCATTATAAAATAAAAGTTATTTGAGGTGTTTAATTTTTCCCATCACAAAATAGAACTCATTTTATGTAAATTGACACTGGTCAGATCATTACAATTTGTAAAGCAGCTTGCATTGCAATTGAATAAATTGTCATTAAAATTAAATCAAGTGGGATTTTAATTTGTTATTGTTTGATTCCTATTATCAAATTGGAAAAAATAAAACTCATCAAAACAGTTTTTTTCTTGAAGGGAAAAATAAAACTCCTCAAATGAGTTTTTTTGTGAACTCGTTTTTTTAGATTTTCATGCGAACTTTTATTTTTACAATGAAAAATAACTATTAACTGTGGAGTTTAGATAATTTTTTTAATATCACCATAGATTCTGAAAGATCACGTCATTACGAATCTTTGGATATTGGTATATAACAGTATAGGTTTCCGTTGACTCTAACATTGAGAGTTTTTGATTTCGAATTTTCTGGATAACCGTTATTTACGGTGCCTGCTTTAAAATAAAATTTACTTTGTTTTAAAATTATACTAACGGTTTAGTTGATCATCAACCTCTTCTTAAAACTGCTATTAAAAATATTCATTAAAATCTTGGCTGTGACGTGACATTTCCGATTAACATTCTTTGTAATCTATATATGGGGCATTTCATGTCAAGTGAAATCGATGTCTTCCGATGAAATTTGCACCAAGGTTAGTTCTATTGGATAGTAACTCAGACACAATTTTCGGTCAAGAACTCACTGAGTTACAGGAAGTTTGACATTTTGATCAAGCAGGTGTTTTTTCTTATCCATGTAACTTATTACCTATTGTTCTTAGAAAAATGTGTTCCAAATAGTTTAGATAGCTTTTTTTCAATATTTCGAAATATTTAAAAAAAAAAATAAAAAATTTTTAATATTTTTTCCGAAATCAAAAACTTTTTTGACTTTTTTTTTTAAATGGGCCCTTGTTTTTCTTAAAATAAAGCTTAGATATTTTCCTTGAACACCTAGTTGGTCGCTTAGTGGGATGCGAGTGCGATATCTATCAAAATAAATATTTTGTAACGCAAAACATAAAAGTTTTGATTTTTTTGCAAAATCAAAAACTTTGTTGACTTTTTTTCAAAATGGACCCTTTTTTAATTTTTTTTTAGCTCAAACAAAAGCTTAGATATTTTCCTTGAAGACCCTTTTGTTTGCTTAGTGGGATGCGCGTGGGATATCTATCAAAATAAATATTTTTTAACTCAAGACTTACAATTTTGACTTTTTTTTTGCAAATTCGAATTTTTTTTTTCAAAATGGGCCCTTTTTTAACAAATTTTTTTTAGTCAAAAGAAAGCTTAGGTCCATTCCTTTAAGATATTTTAGGTCGCTTAGTGGGTTGCGAGTGGGATATCTATCAAAATAAATATTTTGTAACTCAAGACATAAAATTTTTGCCGTTTTTTGGCATGTCAAGTTGGTTCACTTGACATGAAAAGCCCCATATATAAAAACGGATGTTAGTATGTATTTGGGTATATGTGTATGTTCCGAATGAACTCAAAAACGGCTGGACCGATTTTGATGAAATTTTCAGGGAACCTTTAGAATAGTCTGGTGGGTAACACTGTATAGTCAGATTTTTGATATTCGGTCTGTAGGCGTAGGGGTGTGTAAAAATCCAATAATCCATAAAAATGGTTGTGTGTATGTATGTTCCGTAAGGTCAGATTTTTGATTTTCGGTGTACGATAAACAATTTTGTTCTTCATCGAGAGCTGCAGAGATACCTCAACAGCATATCGAAAGACTAGAGACTAATCGCTCTCGGATTGGCTGTGGGAACGTACAATTTTTGCATCATAAAATTATGATATTAATTAGATCGATGACCAAATACAATTGAAAGTGCCTTGCGAAATAATAAAAGTACAATGTTTTCTAAAGGCCAGCAACGCGGACCGGGTTCAGCCAGTGTCTACTAAATACCATTTGCATAGCTTAGAAGTTGTTTAGTAATGACTGTTTTATTATCTGATATATATCTATTTATTTACCAGATATCTGCATGGAAATATTTGATTCAGAACTCACAGTGAGTTGTCATTACAAAAAAATCAATTTGTTTCTCATATCGTCAATGTCGGTAGATCAGTTTACGATATTATGATGTCCTGGAGTTCAGTTCATACGATCCATAAGTCATTACATGTAACTACTTCTTTTATTGATATCAAGGTCAATGACTTTTTAGCAATGTCTTAATGATATCGTCAGGTAAAAATAATGAATTAAAATCCAATTATACAAGTACTTAGTATTAACATTATAACCCATTACTGGGTAATAAAACTTTTTTCTGGGTAACTCAGACAAACGTTGGACATAAATTCGTTTAACTTAAAATAGTTTTGAAGTTCTTCCAAGTTAATATCTGTCCATTTATCAATTAAAACAATTAACTGTATACCGAGGGCTATGTGTATTGAATCGCTTAATCGTGAATAATTGTAACTAATGAATTAACCCAACACAAAACAACATCAACGAACTATGTGGCTGGGATGGTTTGGCTGATTTCAGTAGATGTCTGTTTGCTTAGCACTCTGAACTGACTGCCTTAACTGACTGACTGCATTGCAATAACAATTAATTAAGAAATTATAATAATAAAAAAAATTATAAATAAATACTCATAGTCATAGTCTTGCCAGCGATGTGTGTGTGCAAATGTGTAAACTTAACGTGTCTATTTTAATTATAATTTGGGGTGCCATTTACGAACACCAATTGACAAGTGTTAAATGCACTTAATTTGGTCTCAGAGATCAGTGATTTGCAATTCATTTTATTAGATAAACAAAACGTGTTGTAGTGTTGCATTAAAAAATGCACTTAAAATTAAATTTAAATTGAATTTTAAATAATCTACGAACATCTGTATGGAATTTTGCATGTACATTTTATATATTTTAAATATATACAATTTTTTTTATTTGTTTTAACTTGTTTAATGTGGCAATTTAACCACATTAGCCATAAAATGGTGTTAGCTGTGGGCGTTTTATAGCAAACAATAAAGAGGTTAAGTAAATATAGAAATTAGTAATATTTTATAGTGTAACTAGACTCATATCAGATTGTATGGAGGTAGTTGGAGATTAAAATTATCAGATATCATTTAAATATACCTCATTGGCCTTGATGAGTGAAAAAACTGGTTTGTAGACATTTATTTGTTGATGATGCGGAACGTATTAAGGATATCCCTTCATCATAATTACTTCACCATATAAAAAGTCACGGGTCAATAAGTCCATTACTTTTTGAAGGAAACACAGGATTTTGGATAAAAAATCTTTTTAGTTTTCATTCTTTTGAGCTCTATATACTTTTTCCAATATTTCTGCAATTTTTGTATCCCTTCAAAAATAATAAGATTTGTTGAGGTCATCAAAATAGATATTTGCTTGTGAGATGATGAGGAAGCAATTCATAGCCTAATTCATAGATAAAACGTCAAAATGTGTACCCCTTTGTGCGCCAGATTGTGAACAAACGCAGCGGAAAGCTTCACGTACCCAAGTGATAATTGAAAATTGAAACCTGTATATGGCTTCCACAATCTCTCGCACTTCAATCTCTTGAAACAATTTTTCAATTGCTTTAGCTATAGAGACTTCAACTGGGCTAATACCGAACTTACGACCACAATGAAATTCAGAAAACCACATTTTTACCATTGAAATTGATGGTGCAGAGTTCCCATAGTATTAATCAAACTTAGTCTTGGTTTGAGTGATGCTTTTTCCGTAAAAATGAATGCTTAATGACCAGACGAAATTCACTTTCTTCTCAAGTCAAGTGGTAGTCAGTCTGCTATCAATGGCTGTCAAACACAAACTAAATGACGCAGCTTGTTCAAATGATCGGTATACTTTAAGACTATAATTTTTAGACTAATATTTTTGGATGTTATAAACATTAACACAAACTCAGGGTATATTGCGTGGTGTAGGGTATAAACCAATTGCAAAAATCGAGTCATAAATTATTTAATATAAAAATATCGTTAATAATGTATAACAAACTAGCTGAACCCGGTCCGCGTTGCTGGCTTTTAGAAAACATCTGTTTTATATTGCATCTCGATCTCGATTTTAATATACAGTGTCGGACAAAGTCGGTGAACCAACCTTCAATGTTAATACATGTAGTGGCATTTCGGCTGGTTCCAATGAATTCAAAAATGCAGTATGGAAATTTCTTATTCATGCACCTAATATGCAAGAGTAAACAAAATTGTTTATCACAGACCGAAAATCAAAAATTTGACTTTACGCTGTTACCCAAAAGGCTTTTTTGGAGATTACGTGAAAATTTCATCAAAAGCGGTCCAGCCTTTTTTGAGTCTATACGGAACATACATACACACAAATAGAAATATTAACTGGTACCGTGAAATCCCAAATGAAATAACTCCCCACGAAAAAATTAAATAACACCCAACAAATTTTTCATACAACTTGGGACTTATTTCATTATGAAACAACCCCTAAACCATAGGGAATTATTTCATAATTTTTTGTTGGGAGTTATTTCATAATGCAATAACAGCCAATGAAACAACTCCCAATGAAATTTTTTTTGGGATTTATTTCATTTTATTTTGGGAATTAGGAGTTATTTCACCGTATTGGGAGTTATTTAATTTTGGTTGGGTTCTACTTTGCAAAAGCAGAATCCATAAAATTTGTTTTGCATTGATGACCTTCTGAAATATTATAAAACCTTTCTCCAATGAAAGAAATCTTTTCTGAGCGGTTTTGATAACCCCAGAGGAGAAACCCTTAGCGCTCGGCCAAAGGCCGGCAATGCCCAAACAAAATTTTCTGAGCGTAGACAGTTTTTGATACACCCCAGATGAGGAAACTTTGCGCTACGCCGCACAGTGGCTCATTTTCGTTTTTCACCGGCCAAAACTCTGTAACTTTTGAACCGATAGAGATATTTTAGAAATTTTTTTTGGTGGACAGATAACTTCTTGAATTTTTCTCCAGTTTTAATTTCATTAAAATCGGTTCAGCATTTGTTGCGCAATTTAAGGTTAAAGTTGAACTTTTAATTTTGTATAGCATTTAGTATGAAAATGCAATTTTTTTTATTTTTTGAATCAGCTATACACAGAGAAAACAGATTCGTGATAGCAACCGAATTTGTTGCCAATCGAATGATTCTACATTAGTAACTAAATTTTACAGTTCTGACTACAAAATTTTGGAAGGGGTAACAAAAGTTTGGTTGCTTCAACCGAAATTCTTCTTTGTTAACTGACTTTTTGTTGATAGAACTGAAAAATTCTATGTGTGCAACCGAATCATTCGATTGGAAACAAATTCGGTTGCTATCACGAATCTGTTTTCTCTGTGTACTTATTAAAAAAGTTAACAGCAGATAAAAACAAGTAAGGAAGTATGTTCGGCCAAGCACGACTATATAATACCCTACACTATAATTTATTTTCGTGAATGATTTTCGGAAGCGGGTCTTATATGGGAGCTATGACTAATTATGAACCTATCGCCATGAAATTAGGTCGTGTGATTTATGTCTATATGGAAGTTATTTCTATTGAATTTAATGTTTATACCAACATTTTTAAGAGATTTATGCTTGTTAAAGTGATTTTCGGAAGCGGGTTTATATGGGAGCTATAACTAATAATGGACCGATCGCCATGAAATTAGGTCGTATGATTTACGTCTATATGAATGTTATTTCTATTGAATTTTATGTTTATACCAACATTTTTAAGAGAATTATGCTCGTTAAAGTGATTTTCGGAAGCGGGTCTATGACTAATAATGGACCGATCATCATAAAATTAGGTGACATTAATTCAGTTTATATAAAACTTATTTGGAGCAAAATTTGTGTAGATACATATATAAATTAACCATTTACGTCCGATAAAGTATAACTTCGGGAGATCATTTGTATGGGTGCTAGATGAAATAGTGGACCGATTTCAGTAATTTTCAATAGACTTCGTCCTCGGGCCGAAAAAATTTATGTACCAAATTTTATCGCAATATCTTCAAAATTGCGACTTGTACTTTGCGCCAGACATATGAACAAATAAAATAAAAATAGAACAAAAATTTTGGGAGTAATTTCATTCAAATGAAAAAAGTGTTCAACAAACAGGTCAAAACAGGTCAACAAGTATATATAGGCTTAAAGATAACACTTTGGACTTTCTCCTGGTTGTAAAATTTGTTTAACCCCTTTTGACCCTAAGCACTTTTACTCCACTGAAATTCAAATTTGTCTAAAATATAGTACCTGAGAAAAAAATTAATAACACATCAGGTATAAACGGTACAATGACAAATCATATCAGCTCTTAAAGACTATTATCCTACCAACATAACAAAAGAAAAATCATCCAATTATCTATAATAGTTTGCGAGTAATGATAATTTACTTCTGATCAAATTTACAAAAATCACATTTTTATAAAATGACATAAAATATTTGATTTTAACAGCATGCCACGCACACAATTGACAATATCTAATAATTTGGCTACCTTAGTTTCAATGTGTTTACTATTGAACGGCATTAAAATTTTTGAAATCGGAGTTAACAAAAAGTTGGACTTTTGGCCGATGAAATTGAGATATGAGCCACCGTGCGCTGTAGGCCCGCAATGCAAAAACTTTTGTGTAAGCCAAGAATAATTTCACTTTTGAAGTTCTTTATTTCATTGAGAGTTAGATTACACAATAAATTGCTTCGGATTGGGAATTATTTCATTTCTATTGGGATTTATTTCATTGGGAGTTATTTCGCTTTTTTGGGACTAATATTTTTAAAGTTATGAAACCGCCGATTATTGAGAGTAATTTCATTTTACCCTTTGGTATTTATTTAATTTTTAAAGTTTGGGAATTATTTAATTTTTGATGGGAGTTATGTCATTGGGAGTTATTTCATTGGGATTTATTTCATTTGGGAGCTATTTCACGGTAACATATTAACTGTAATCTCTAAATGTAAGTAATCCGATTTTGCTAAAATTTTTAGCATTTGTTTTATAGATGACAGTAAATAATTTAAAAACTTGAGAGCATCGAAAATCCAAAACAAGGGCCAACCTACTGCACACAGAATGAATTACAGAAAACTGACACGACATGTTAACCACTGATGGTGATAATTAAAAGTGTCTCGACAATATATAAAACAATACATTTTTAAATATTTAAAATAAATAATTTCTAAGTATACGAGTATATAAAATACATAGATTCACACATTTGTGGTTGCATATTTAATCTATCACTAATTACATGATTTTTTTTATCAATTTATCTATTACTTTTCAAAGTTTTTACAGGAGGAAAGACAATGATCATAGACAAAAAACAGCCTCATTAAGTTCAAGTTGAATGTCATTCTAATTTAAAAGAATTATTACATTTATAACGTATTATTTACATTAGGATGGTCCAAAAATGTACTACTAAGTTCTCTACTAAAATCAAAGCTAAGTTTGTTGCTTGAAAAAAAAACAGAAAATTCCATAAAACCTGAAAAATTATATCTTGAACCAAAAATGTGTATAAATGTTATACTATTTGAAATAATCTTCGTCAGACTTATTTAGAAACATCTCTAAATTTAGTTTTGTCTCTTATTTAGTAAGCCTTCCTAATATTCATACGTGTTAGACATATGTAAATATTTAGCAATGATTTTTTTATCAGTTTCGTTTGCAAATTCTATTTGAATTACATGGGCGTATTGTTCTATTACTTTAGATTTTTTATTAGATTGAAAGACATTGTTTTTATTTGCTTGTAAGTGATAATGAGGAAATATTTTATGCAAACTGTAAATCAGTCAATTTGTTTAGACATTCTCGAGATATGTACAGTAACATTGATGAAATGATGGACAAAAAATATCAAACTAAATTGTCTATTACTGCTACCATGATTAAAAAAAGTGATTTAGTTAGACCAAAAATTTGATTCTGGTAAATATCAATTAGTAATGATTTACTTGCGGACGTCTGAAGTCTATAGAAGATAGAGGAGAGGAAATTTTCCTCCTTTTCCCCATCTATCTTCTATAAACTCAAGACTTGCGCAAGTATACCTGATGTGTATTAATTAGCACTTACATGCAATGATTATTTGTTAACATATTGGAATGAAATATTCTACATAACCAAATATTTTGTTACAAAAAAACCAAATATTCTGACAAATCCCAAAACAAATTTAAAAAAATCCAAAGAAGAAAACATAGAATAAATGTCAATGTAAAATATTAAACACAATTACTTTATTTTCACGTATGTATGTATATATCTGTGGAGTTTGGACAAAACATCTTAAGTCGAGATAAGAAAATATATTAGTTTTTTTTATAATAAAACTAGCTTTTCAAAACGCTCCGTTTACACTAATCAGCTTCTTCCTACGAATATTAGTTTCCGAGATATCATAAAAAACAAATCAACTTATTTGGAGTTGTTGTTGATTTGTTTCTGATAAAACAACTTAATTTGCAAAAACTGCTGAATTTGTCGATAATTATTTTATTATTTATCCTTTGTATAATTCTTTGAGACAAATAATAAAGTTCTTCAAGGACAAATAATAAAATATTGATAGATAAATTCAACAGTTTTTGCGCTCTCCTGAAAAATTTGAAAATTCCACTTAAGTTGTTTTGTCAAAAGTTCACAGATATGTAGGTGATACAATAACAAAATACATGGCAATACATTCTCTAGAATTAGATTTTAGGCTCTCTGTGGAAGAAAACTTTAATTTTGAAACTGATCATAGGTGGATAAAACGCTAATATTCCAGTAAGTATTTGCAGCTTTAAAAATTTAGAACAAATATACTATACTATTCGAAATTGTACACAAAATTAATTTCCAGTTTCTGTTAGAAAAATTTACAAATTTTTTTTATTTTCTTTGTAAAAATTGGTTTCGGTGAACAATGATTTCGGTGAGCAAAGATTTAAAAGATCGCAAAAATTTAAAATTTCCATAATAATTAACTTTAAACCATTCAAAATGGTTTTTTGGGTGTTTTAAGAACATATAACAATTTTATATTTTTCTGTAAGGCCTTTTTACGGAAAACATTTTGATATAACATGTACTATTTTTCGAAAATGTCGGCTCTATGCTTCGGAATTTCAACTTTGGGCCACATATTCTAAAATCCCAAAGCAGAAATCAGAAAATAAAAAGCAGCTTTTGAAACCCTGATGTGTTCCCTATTCATTCCCTAAATATTTTCTCAGCCCCGAAGGAAATGTGGGCCCTATGGTCAAAATTGTAAAAAATAAAATTTTTGGATGCTCCATTTTTTAGGAATTGCGGGATTCTCTTTGACTTTTTGACAAGTTTTTTAACACTTTGTTATTTAGAATTATGAATTTAAACAAGTAAGAAAGTATGGTCGGTCAAGCCCGACCATATAATACCCTACACCAAGTAAATTAGTAAAAATATTTTTCTTTTAAAATATCAATAATTTATATTCGTGAGGGATTTTCGGAAGTGGGCCTTATATGGGAGCTATGGCCAATTATGGACCGCTCACCATGAAATTAGGTCGTGTGATTTATGTCTATATTAAAGTTAACTATGTTGAATTTTGTGTGTATACCAACATTTTTAAGCGATTTATGCACGTTAAAGTGATTTTCGGAAGCGAGTCCATATGGGAGCTATGACTAATTATGGACCAAATATCGTATGACTAAATATCGTAACAAAATTTGGTGACATGAATTTTGTATATACTATAAAACTTATGACCGATAAAGTCCAATTTCGAGGGGACATTTGTATGGGAGCTAGGTGAAATAATAGACCGATTTCAGCCAGTTTCAATAGGCTTGGTCCTTGTGCCGAAAAAATAATATGTACCAAATTTGATAGAAATATCTTTAAAATTGCGACCTGTACTCTGCGCACAAGGTTTAAATGGACAGCCAGCCAACCAGACGGACGGACGGACATCGTTTAATCGACTCAGAAAGTGATTCTAAGTCGATCGGTATACTTTAAGGTGGGTGTTAGAATTTGTATCAACATTTTAATAAGCAACAATTTGATCCACATTTATTCCGGACTATTTATTTTGTTTAGAAAAGTTAATTTTTGGTCTTAGAAAAAAATCTCAAGTCAATATCTCAATTAAATTCAAAAATATCCCACTTTAAATCTCCGTACTTCAAAAATGTTGCATTTTTCATACCAAAAATGTTTTATAAATTTTCTTAATATTTTATTCAACAACAAGTCATTGGTTCTGACTTAGTCACATTAAAATAATTTATATAAAGGTTTTTTTCAAGACCTAGCTTTCCTATTTGAGCCCCCATAGCGTCGCCCCTGGAGCATTTATAGGATCCATTTTCGAATACTCCCATGTCAAATTTTATTCCGATCGGACTAGCCGTTTATAAATGCCAAATTTATGTTCAATTTTACTTTACTTGTATGTACAATTGTGGCACAAAGATGACAATTTATTAATGTTTTCAAAAAAATCTGGTTAGTTCAGTAACCTATCATAGGGTGCCTAAAAGGTGTTAATTTACACTCTCTTAAATTCATATACAGCCCAATTATGAATAAAAAATTCCGCGGGAGTTTGTTCCCCGGGAGTTTTTTCTCATTGAAATTGAATAGGAAAAATGAGAAAAGGGAAAAGGGAAATTTTTATTCATAATTGGGCTGATAAAGAATTTGAGCTAGAATCGGTCCTGTAACTTTGGAAGTAGTCTCGTGGAAAATAATGAATTGTTTAGAATGTGGGCATTTCCAGGGGTCACGAACGTACGTTCGTACGCTTTTGATGTCCAAAGAATATAGAAAAACACTTTTCCTAGCATTTTTTTTTGCGATTCGATAGCAGTTTGGTAGTATGTTTAGTGCAAAAGATGGATTCCATCGACTTTACGTTTTCATAATGATAGTTATAAACATGTTGTGACGAACGTACGCAAAATAGAAGTCAACTTTAGCTGACAGTAGTGAAATGAAAAAATAAGCGAAATGGAACGGAATATTTAAAAACGATTAATTTATTTAAAAGTGTACTAATGTAGGTCTCAATCCGGTATTTACACAATAAAATATCTCTATTGGTTTTTGTTTAATTGGCTTAAGTACAGGTCGCGCACGTACGGGTCGTGAACGTACGATTTTCCCATATGTTTTTTTTTATTTTATCACCATGCATTTTCTCATAAATATCTTCAAATTTCCTTAACAAACTAGAAAGAATGTATGGTCGGTCAAGCCCGACCAAATAATGCCCTACACTAAGTAACATTTTTCTTTTAAAAATTCAATAATTTATATTCGTGAGTAATTTTCGAAGTGGGCTTTATATGGGAGCTATGATCAATTATTGACCGAGCATCATGAAATTAGGTCGTATGATTTATGTCTTTATGAAAGGTATTTATGTTGAATTTTATGTGTTTACCAATGTTTTTAGGATATTTATGCACGTTAAAGTGCATCGGGTCTTATATGGGAGCTAATACTAAGTATGGACCTATCATAATAAAATTTGGTGGCATAAATTCGGTATATATAAAACTTATTTGGAACGAAATTTGTGTATATACCTATATAAATTAAACATTTATGACCGATAAAGTCCAATTTCGTAGGGACATTTGTATGGAGGCTATAAGAAATAATGGACCAATTTCAGCCAGTTTCAAAAGGTTTTGTTCTTGCGTCGAAAAAATTATATGTACCAAATTTTATCGCAATATCTTCAAAATTGCGGCCTGTACTTTGCGCGCAATGCTTACATGGACAGACAGACAGACGAAAGAACATCGTTTCAGATAGACGCAGAAAGTTATTCTGAGTCACAAAAAATCACAGAGGATCGAATGCATCATTCTGACATGTATTAAGAAAATAAATGCATTCTTTATGAAAAAAACTTACTTAAGGTCGCGAACGTACGAAATTTTGCAAATAAAAAAAAACTTTATTTAATTCTAACCCAGAAGTTTTTTTTTACAAATTAGTGACACCGAACTTAATAAAACATAGATAAGAAACAAAGTAAAAATTAACCGTTAATCGAACTTTTTTTGTTCTCCTTACACTTTTCACTTCTTAATTGATTGTAATAGAGTGATTGTGAAGAATGAGTGCAAATATAATATTATAAACCATTCTATTATAAAACATAGACTGTTTTTAATAATTATAAAAAATAAAACACTATGATTATCAAGATTTTATTTTTCGATCCTGGTAGACCATTCAGGAAAAGTTTCCATTTTTAAAAAAATTAAACAATCGTATGAAAATTACTGGGAAATTTTTGAAATTGAATATTGTTCTTATATTTTGTTTAAACGTGTGTCGTTACTTTCTTCAAATTGAGGTACTTTATATCACAACTGGCTAACGATATCACATGATCGGTATCCCACTGCTCTCCACTAATATATATTTTTTAACATAATTAATCGAAACAAAAAATATATTTGCAATCTATGTTATTGTATAACATTTTTACACTCCAGCTTTTATTCTGATCATATTAGTGACTATCATCATTTTTTATCATAATTTTTTTATCACACATTATTTTTAATAGTTCATATTTTAGTTTCACTTTTTTACTTATTTTTTTTTTTAATTATTTAATTATGTAACAGAACCCACCCTTTCACCAACGAACCGCTGGAACCCTTCAAAGCCTCATAATACACTCCGCCACCAGCTTGCGAAGTAGTCGTAGAAATTCCACGCATATATTGGCGTTTCATGTGGTTGGTCAGATAATTCTGTTCATCCTTAGATTCGTAGTTATCTTCATCTGCTTCGCGAAGAACCTGAACATCCGTTAAAGGTTTGTGCATGGTGTCGATGCTATTGGATTCAAAATCCAATAGATATTTTGTTATAATAAAGAAAAACGCTAAACAACCGATTAAAATAAAATTCAAAATATTTCCAGTTTTAATCCTTTTCTACTACAGCTTAAAGACAGAAAAAGGATTTTGTTAATTATTTTAAGCGTTTTAAACGTTTACGCGTAGTTTTTTTGCAAAGTCATGCGATAATAACCGTTTCGAGTTGTTGGCCATAAATGAGCCAGTAGTGAACTAAATTTTGATTGCAAAAATTAAATTCTATTTTGGATATTTTTTTTCTGCCGCTGCACGATTTGATATTTAGGATATTTATTTAAACTATTAGACATGATTAGCATTTAAAACATTAAAGCTGTAAAATATTATGGCTAATATTCATCTTTAGCTTTTTAATATTTAAATAATTTATAGTTTATTTGTCGAGATGTCGGAGTTATTTAATCAGGTTTAAATGTTTTTTTTTTATTTTTCATTTTATTTCATTGCTATTTTCTCATTTTATTTTTATAAATTCGCTTAAAACTGTTTGCTTTATAAATTATGTCTTAAATGTGAAAAGTTATCTGAACAAATGTAAAAATATTTACATTTCCACTGCCATTAATAACAATTTCACACTTCATTTAATTGAAATGCGAATTGAAAAACAACAAAATCGAAAATATTATGATCATAATGATGCTAACGAATGATGATCACGTGAAATTGAAAAACAATTGTATTTAAATTCAACGATTATGAGAAATAGATAATAATTTTTAGGTTTTTTAGTAAAGAAAAATTAAATTTGGTTTGAGATCTTTAAAAATGTGAGGTGGTCACTTTAAATTTGAATGTTTACATAAAAAAAAAAAACAATTTTAATTTTATGAAAATCTCCTTAAATTTGGGTTTAAAAATAAATAAATTTATGGCAGCATGATTTTTATGTTTATATATGATTTGCATTAAAAACAACTGATCGCAAAAAAACTTATTTAAAGGCACAAGTGCGGCCTAATTGTATTGGAGCACTTCACAACCTCTCAAAAGTGATAAGTTTGCCAACTCGTTTGTAATTACTGCATTATTAATTTGCACTCTTTATATTATATATGTATTCTGGATTTTTGTATGTTGCAGAGTCGATTTAACCATAGATATCGGTCTGTTTAAATCAACTTTCCGAAGTCCTTAAATAACCCACAGACATGCATACACATTAGGGCGGTTCGATTTGTAAGGGGTTCCAGGGGGTGTACAACTAGCATGGGTGGTTCGGCCCTTCAAAGTTAGTGGAGGTCGGTCAAACATTTAGACTTGATTGGGGCACTTTAAATGAGTCAAAGTGGGATTTTTCAAAATTTTACCTTTGGGTCAAAATAATGAACATCAGTATTCATTTTAGAGGTACGGTTCCTTGGGCAAAGTTTCTTATTTTGTAGATAGAGTACGATTTTCCTTGTCATTAATTTTTAAATCAACCCGTCCTAATACACATCAATATATTTGGTCGATTCACAAGGTATCCTATCTCGTCATATTGTCATAATGTTCTAATTGTTCACGACTCGGCTTAACCGACTATTAGGCGTTTGGCGCTGGTATCTGCTGATTGGTTACGATAATACAATAAACATACAGGGTAGTATTATTATAGGACATTTTTAGCTTGAAATGCAATAACAACATTTTCAAACCATTGTGCAATATTAGAATATTATGACAATATGACATGATAGGATATCTTGTGAATCGATTTAAATGAATTTTAAATCAAATAAATCGATTATCAGCTAAAAAAATAGAAGACCAATAACATAAAGCTGTGTGTCTCTATTGAGAATGTGTCTCTAAATTTGTATTCCTATTCAAACTTACCTACTACTTTGTTGCCTTGTAAAAGGTTTTCCATTCTGTGTGGTTAAACCATAAAATGTATTTGGACGATTTGGTATTATGGTAATGGGATATGACTGTGGATTCAGCAGCACACTGTCTAGAGAGTCTGGTTCCGGTTCAATGGTTACTTGTCTTATTAGTTTCTTTGGATCTGTTAATGGCTCTGCCTTTTCCAAAATAGGTGATGCTTTATTATCACTCTCCGAGACGGGTGTATTTAAATAATTCAACTTCAAACGTGAAATCATGTTGGTGTATTTGGTAGCTTCTGATTGGGCAAAGTGAATTTATAAAACAAATCTGCAATAACAAAAAATTTATTTCAAATTTAAAAAAAAAAAATATTTAGCACAATTATTATTTGTTATTTATTTGTTGTTTTTTCTTGTTAATGTATATTTGTTATTTTTCATCTTAAAAATTTTACAGTATATTAAACTAATATTTGCAAAAGTTATACTTTAAAGTACTTTAGTCAGATTAAATAAGTTTTATTGGCCACTTTTAGGTAAATCTTGTAACGATAAAAAATCTATTTTTAAAATAAAAACTTCCAAATGATTTAATATTAAACTCTCATTGCTTAATAAGATTTAATATTGAGATTAAAATAAAAATTCATAATCCACATTCAGTTCTTATACATATATTGTTATTGTCATTGTAAATATTTAATATTTTTTTCAAACAACAACAAATTATTAATAAATTACATCACGTACAAGTTTTAAAAAAATTAAAAGTAAAAAAAAACTTATATGTAAATTAACGTTCATTAATTTCTAGTAAAACAAAGAAAAAATTGCAAAATGTTTAGAATTGTATCTCTAGATATAAAATTAATTATTCTATTTATTAGTTTAATAGTTGGTCTTAGGTTTAAGGGTTTAAGTTCTACACTTTTATTGTTCAGATTTAAATTATACGGGAAATCACTAATATAAAATTGTATTAAATTAATGTTTTTGAACTGAGAAAATATACTTAGTAAATATGGGCAAGTATTTTATTTTGAAATATAAATAATAAATATCTTATAAACATTGTTATCAAGTTGAAATTAGATCCAAATAATGGTAATTTTATGAATATCGGTTCATATTTAGTCATAGCAACCATTTCCCATAAACCCATTAACATTTATAAATATCTTATCCAATTGGATTTATTCATTAGGTAATTGTATGACATTGGTTGGTTGGTTAACGTGGTAGTTCACTTAACGTGATCAGCCTAGTTTACAAGATCACACCACACTACACCTCAGATGTAATGTATGCTAAAATGTTGATGGTTTTAGACCGAACCTGTAGCCGTGAGATTTCATGCTTGCCTAGCATCCAGTGCACCGTTATTACTGCCAGCAACCTTGATATATACCTTCTATTAAGGGTTATTAGGGGCGGATTTATATGCAAATGCATGTTTTTTCTCGAACGTCTAAATACAATGTAGACTAATTATCTATCCGAATCACACATTTTGCTGTAAAATGGCATCGATTTGTTAGGGCATATTTTTGCATATTTTATTGATAATGCATATTTTGTTATATTTAACTTCAAAATTTACATGCATATTATTCAAGTTTTTAATATTTTTTGTCGTCAAAGGGCAACTTATTGTCTGGACAAAAAGTTTTTTTGTTGAATTTGTTATAGAAATAGCATCAAAAGTTGTCGACAAACTGCTTTAGACATCGAGAAACTGGCATTAAGTTTTCTTCACTTCTCTATCAGCAATTAAAAACTATAATTTCAAAACATTTTACTTCAAAAAAGTTTTTTATGTATCAAAAATTCATTAAATGTATCGAAAACATTCATATTTGTTTTCATTTCAATTTCGATGTATTAGAGATTTCGTTATCGAAAGATTTTGTAACTTCACATACACAGTTACCACTCCTGACAGTCATTTCTCAGCAGTTCTAGGAGACTGTACTGAACTAGTGATTTTATCTGTCATTTAGGGTGACAACTAGTTAATTAACTAGCTACATACAGTACACAATTAACGTTTAAAGTTACCACACTATAGATTACTTAGATACGCACAAGTGACTATTGCCTTTATGCTAGATTACATGCGATATATAAAGTAACCACATACGTATCAGCCAAGTGATCAGACATAATAAACATTTACTGTCTATAAGGGATACATTTAATTCTTACTTGCTTAACTGCTGGGTTATTAGAATATGGTTGGATGCTACTTTACAGCACGATCAAAATATTGATGATTTTAAAAGGCAAGTCGCAAGATAGATGCTCTAAAGATTATGGCTTTAAATAATCCATCGTTTTCTCAGAAGAACAATTATAATTATAAAACTTTAACTATTTAATTCCTTGTTAAATTTAAATTTTTTGAACATTGCTCCATCCAAGTTAGTTATTTTATGTTTCTGGGAAAAAAATATAAGTGCATATTTTTTAAATTTTTAGGTCATATTTTGGTTTTTTTGAAGCATATTTTAGGCGCATATTTTCCAATAATAAATGCATGAAAATCCGCCCCCTAGTTATTAGTTTCCATTAAAAGAGGACCACATTCGCTTGGCAACCCTACATTAAATAGAAACCGCATTGTAGATATTCAAAGCATATCCCATTCTGGCTAATTCGTCTGCCTGTTCATAGCCATAGTAGTGCCTGCGCAGGGGCCCATAGCTCCTGGTGCCATATCCGTACACTAGGTTACCCTTAAATCACTCACTCCTGGAGGAACTAAGACTTTGAACACAATAAGCATCAAAAACATATAAATAATAGGGTTGCTCCCATATCCGAAAAAATATATAAACTGGCATAAATATCGATATCGATTAAAAAAAAACTGTTTCAAATTTTGTGGCAATCCATGATGATACACCAAAAATATGTAGTGATTCTCATATAGCAATTCTGTTTTATTAGAGTATATAGAGAACTGAAATACCTTCTGTTTTTCTCAATCACTTCGTATGGTAATTTTTTAATAGCAAACGTAGTGAAATATTTATGTACACAAGGATCGCCTGGTGGCCGAAATTCGACCACTTTTAAAACGCTTTTAACCATTTTTATGGAAAGAATTTTTTTTATATTGTGCACATCTAGAGAAAACAACATTTTAAACCATATACACACAGTTACTAAATTATACGTACGATTTACTTTTTGGGCCTTTTTTTAAAAATCTATATATATAAAAATACAAGGCCTGACTTATTCATTCACTCACTCACTCATGACTGATGAGTCAGTGAATCAGTAAGTGAGAGAATGAATGAGTTAGGCCTTGTATTTTTAAATATATAGATTTTTTAAAAAAGGTCCAAAAAATCGATCGTACGTATACTTTAGTAACTGTGTGTATGTTTCATCAATATTGGTGGACAATAACATACCTAAAAGTGTACCGTTTGAGTTTTTTCGTTGCAGAAATCACAACTTTTGAACCAAATGAGATAATCAAATAATTTTAAATTTTATGATAGATAATTGATCAGCCTATGAAATGAGTGTTTCAAAATGGTTATATGCCTTTCAGGTGCCTATTTATGGATTAGCAAAGTTAAATTTTTTTTAAAATTTTTGATTTTTTATGTTTCTTTTTAAAGGCTTTTAGATTTAAAATTATTACAGAAAAAATTAAAAAAAAAAATGTTTAATATGTTATTTTTGGAACCATGTATTTTTTTAATTGAAAAAATGTATAGTTGGTAAATATCGTTTGGAACCATGTCTTTTTTCAGCTGTAAATTTTTGCATTAGGTAAAGGAATAATCAAAGAACTTATTTTGAAAATATGGCAAATATAGAAATTTATAATTTTTTTTTTATTTTCCATTAATGTTAAGAAATATCGATTTACCTGTACAAATACAAAGCAAATAGTACAATTTTGTTATTACTTTCTTAATAAAAATAATGACGATCCGTTATATAGTTTAAGATACATATATTGTATCCGAAAGCGGACCAAAATAACTAAAAATGGTCTGTTTTTTTGATAACTTAAAATCAGTCAACTTTAAAAGGCTATATCTTCTGAACCAAAGAACTGATTGTAATAAGAGTAGCATATTTGAAATCGTTGGACAATTTACTCTAAAATTGATTTATTCAAAATAATTTTTTTCAATGACGGTTATACGTGTTAAACCAGTTTTATCGAACATGGTTAACCGAAAACCCGAAACAGTTTTTAAAACCGGTCACACTTTCAATTAACGGAAAAACTGGCTTTTGAAAAAATCGATTTTTATAAACACTAGATAACATTTTTTTGAGGTTTTCGTGTTTTTGATACAAATGCCTGCGTGATCTTTTTTCAAGAAAATCAGTTATTAGCTGATAGAAGATAAGTTATTATACAAGCTCTAGAAAATAAATAAAAATACTGAAATAAGTATAACATAAAAAATATAATTTTTGATCTCATTCGTATCACATGTGCATATTTTTTAAAAATATTTGAAAGTTTTCAAGAAGGCTTAAATTTTTATTAGATTTTAATCAACTAAAATTTAATCAATAAAACCTTGAAAGCGTTTTATTATGAAATAATTCAGAATTTCGTAAATCAGCTCATAAAAAAGTACTTATATATCATATTATATGCCAGCCATTACTAAACTATTTATATATAATGCAGGTGGTATGAAGTAGTCATTGAAAAGTAAGCTATTCAGTAATTGCAAGTCATTACTAAGTTTTTTCTGGGATATTAGGAGAATGCTGTTTTAAGTCTGCATAGGAATTGCATTCTTGCTCGCAACTGTTGATGTTTGTAACAAACAGAACCAAATGTTTCTCAACATCAACGCGTATTGTAAGTGAACTTGATTAACAAACTCGAAGAAATAGCTAAAATTGTCTATTCGATCGTAAATTTTAATATTTGCAAGAAATATATTTAAAAAAGTTATGAACCTAATGTACAAGTACATATATATTTATAACCGATAAATTATAGCTAATTTTAAATAAATATTAAAATTATAAATACAGTTCCTATAGCTACATATGAATGAAGGTATATATTATTTGTTTACATAAAAACTTACATTAATTTATTAACATTAATAAGGCACGTATTTAATCACATAATAGCCATAACTATATATTTAACGCTTTGAATATTAACACCTTTTTTAAAATAATAGCACTTTTTCATAAAAGGCGTTAAATAGATTGGTAACACATGTTAACACTTTAGAAAACTATAAACTTAAAATATATTTAAAAAATAAGTATTCTCAAAAAATTCTTAAAACGAGTATTTTGTAAGTTACATCAAACGCTTGGCAGGACTTTAGTCACAAGATATTTGATAATCTTATTTTTTTTTTTGATAATTTAAATATTCACAAAGATTCTTTTCAGAAATTATCATGTATTATTTTGTTTATTTCAATGCATGTTTAACGTTTGACGCGTATTTAAAACTAAAACCACCAGTGACAAGATCACTTTTATTACACTCACTATTTTCATTTGTTCTTAGTTGTTTTTGTATGGACTGGTGTGTAATTGTATGCATACATGTGGTGTCTGTCCCACTGTTGGTGTTCGGTACTCGTAGTATTTGAGTCTGTATGAATGATACAACAAGTATGAATGAAGTATTTGTGTGATCCCACTACGAATGCACACACCAGCACAAACAAAAAAAAAACAATAATTATGACAACAAAGAGAAAAACAAGACTCAATTATAAATCACACTGTGCAACAAGAATAAGACTAAGGGTATTGGAAGATCCAAACATGTCAAAGTGTTTTGAAAACTTGGCAAGAATTAATAATTCTTAAAACGAAATTTAGGAATTAACAAAAATACAAACAAAGAAATAGAATTCGACTCCCGAGGTGTCCTAACTTGGCAAGAATTAATAATTCTTAAAACGAAATTTAGGAATTAACAAAAATACAAACATAGAAATAGAATTCTACTCCCGAGGTGTCCTACTTTGGGGACCCCTGGCAGCGCCCCTGTTGAGTACATGTGGTACAACTTCAAAACTTAAATTCGACTACACTTCACCTTGGCGCGTGTTAACTTTCTTTCAAATCGGATGTTACAGATTTATTTCCCTCCATTTTTTTTTCTATACCACTGTGTGCCGTTGATCGCATTCGATATGAGCCCAACATTTGTTGCACAGTGTAAACAGCAATACATGTAAAAAATAACAACGATACAAGAGAAATATTGTAAAAACTCAAAAGATAAATAAAGATCAACAACAACATCAGCAGCTCCAACTCAGACCACAAAAATGTTCAACACTTGTCAAAAAAAAAGTAAAACCAATAAAAACTGAATATCCCCGCAGTTTTAAAATAAGTAAGTTGTCCTATTGTCTGGTCACTTGGCTGTCTCCAATTTATATATTTTTGCAAAGCGAAGTCAATTGGTTATTTTATAAATCCCAGGTAATCTAGCGTCATTGGTCATTTTAGTGGCTCTAATTAATGTAGGGTAATTTAGGGTGAAGTATGCTTAAGAGCAGGGCCATAAACTCTAATATGGGTATTGGTAGGACAAGGAAAGTTGTGACAAGGGGCACTCTACAAGGTGGTATCATCTCTCCACTTCTGGGCCAAGGAAAACGGTCTAGGCATCAACCCTGCCAAAACCGAACTAGTTCACCAAGAGATACAAAATTCCAGAATTCAGACCTCCATGACTGGATGGTAATTTTCTAAAAACTTCAAGCGCAGCCAAATATCTTGGAGTAATTTTGGACTATAAGATCTCGTGGAAAGGTAATGCTGAGAGTCGTATGAAGATAAATATACATATTGTTACGTTTTAACCTTTTCAAAACTCTGGTTTATTTCCTTTAAATAAACCGGATACTTTTGATTGCAAATAAAAACCGTTTAGTAGTTGGAAAATGGTAACAACGTTTGTAAATTCGCAGAAATACAGACACAATTTATAATGTACACGAATTTACTTGAAAAACACAACACACTTTAAGGCACTCAGTTGATGTTTATTCGAAAAGCGTCTCTGATAAACTCACTCACGACTGCAACCTCTGCCACTATTTATAACACTGCCATCTGCACTCCAGATTGTTCTTTAACTGTCAAAATTCAAATATTCTAGATCTTACTAATACATACGCCATCTGTGGTGTACTTTCTACAATGTTCTTTAACTGAATATTCGAATACAGCGTTGCCAACTTACGATCAAATCAACTGAAAGCTTTTATTTAATAATGCCCACAGATATGTTACATTTTTCTATTACAGCACTGTTATTTGAAAGCATTATGCTACTTTTAAATCAGCCCTTAAAATCGTTATATTTGAATTCAAGTACAATTTCGTAACAATACTTATGTAAGAAAACCTTTGGGAGGAGATGGCATCTTAAACCATATATTGTAAACTGGATGTACATCGAGGTCATAAGACCTATTTTGACCTATGGGACTCTTCTCTGGTGGACAGCGGTGGACATTAGGACTCACCTTTCTATTCTAAACAAGGTACAAAGACTAGCATATCTTGCAAATATTAGCTCTATGGATTCCAACCATCAGGCCAGTCTATAGACGATGCTAAATATAACTCCCCTTGATATATATATGGGGCATTTCATGTCAAATGAACCAACTTTTGAAATCGATGTCTTCCAATTGGAATGAAATTGCACCAATGTTAATCCTATCGGATAGTAATTCAGCCACAATTTTTCAACATCGAGAACTCTCTGAGTTAGAGGGGGTCAAAACTTGACATTTTGGCCAAGAAGGATTTTTTTCTTATCCATGTAACTTATTACCTATTGTTCTTACCAAAATGTTTAGATAGCTCTTTCTTCAATCTTTCGAAAAAAAATATTTAAAAAAAACGAAATCAAAAACTTTTTGACTTTTTTTCAAAATGAACCCTTTTTTTCTTAAAATAAAGCTTAGATATTTTCCTTGAAGAACTATTTGGTCACTTAGTGGGATGCGAGTTCGATATCTATCAAAATAAATATTTTGTAACTCATAACATACAATTTTTGATTTTTTTTTTTTGCAAAATCATAAACTTTGTTGACTTTTTTTTCAAAATGGACCCTTTTTTAATTTTTTTTTTTTTGATCAAAAAAAAGGTGGGATATTTTCTTTGAAGTCCATTATTGTCGCTTAGTGGGATGCGAGTGGGATATCTATCAAAATAAATATTTTGTAACTCAAGACATACAATTTTTGACTTTTTTTTGTAAAATCTAACTTTTTTCAAAACATGAAATGACATAATATGAAATGCCCCATATATCAAATGTATTTCTGTTAAGTCTGCTCTTCCACTTAAACAGTCAAGCGGACTGAAGCATGATCGTATTGGTCACTCCACCATCATACCAAAGATAGGCAGGCCAATCATAGGGCAAGAAACGGACTACATAGTACCTACACCAAATTTTGATAGAACATTTAGTATCAGAATACCGACAAGGGGTGATTGGGCTGCGAACTCTGTCCTAAGGGACGACGTGATCTCAATCTACACTGATGGCTCCACGACAGAAAGAGGCACGGGATCGAGAATTTTCTCAGATGAACTGGACCTTTTGTTGTCTCTTCGATTACCCAATACCTGCACGATTACCCAATACTGCGAGAAGAATCTGGGAACTGAATTTCAAAAATTAGATTATACGTATCTACTAGCTAATTAAGTATGTAATCAGTGGTGATCATAAATGATAATTAAAATCAATAGTTCGGAACACACATCCAGAACTGCTGGGTTGTTGTTGAATTGTTGTACCTCTACAAATACAATTGAGTTACAGCAACAACGACAGCCACCACATCAAGTACATATTACGGATATTATTACAGTTACATTTGACACACAGACATGTGCATTAATAGGAAGAGACAGAAATAAAATTGAATTTAGGTGTCATTTGCACAAAATTACTACAGACATACTCTGACACAGGGGAACAAATATAAATGCACACAAAACTGTTTAATAATATTAAATACTCAATACTCAATTTTAAAATCCAAGATTATCTGTCATCCAACAAGATCATGTCAACAAATTTTTGAATATATCTACTCTCGTCATAACTGACATTACACAATAAATGGAAATTTTCTTATTGAATTTTACTTCTAGTTTGTTATTTTGTGCGATTTCACACCTTTCACACTACACATGCAGTAAATTTTAAAGCACACGACGACTGTTTGTGAGTGTAAAGCAAAGTGGTCTACGAAACTAGTCGTCACACACATTGGTGACATTTTTCACACACTTAATATAAAATGTTTGTTTGTTTCATTATTTATTTATTCATTTATTTATTTTGTAATAATAAGGTTTTATTTAGTAATATTTATCAAAAGATAAAGAGATAGTAAAATTAAAAGTGTATTTACTAAAAAAATAAATAAAATAAAACATTTTAATAAACAAGTATTTCAAGTAATGAACTTGAAATATAAACTGATTACAGATGAAATTGTGTTAATAGAAATATTTTAGAAATCAGGAAATATGAATTAAATGTTTATATTTTTTCGTTTTACGGCCAATATTTGAGTACTTCAGCTACATATTTATATAACTTATGCATAATATTAATTGGTTAAAAAAATTAATCATACGCCCACGGGATATATTATCTATTAGTCATGGAAAATGGAATTATCGTTGAATAGCAAAATAATATTCAAATGATACTTTTTTCATACTAAGAGTACTAAAATTCAAATATTTAATTATATGCATTTGGGTGGGTCGATTTAGCAATCGATTATGTGCCATCGATTTTTCGATAGCTTTTAGCATGAGGAAAAAATGTACCACTAGGACATATTAAAAAAATCATTATCAAGGCACAAAAATTTATTTTTTTTTACTCTTTCTCTAATTTTATTTTCAGGTTTTACAGTAGATAATAAAAAAAATCGTCTGATTAAATTTTTTGGGCGAGTTTTTTTCTTATTTATTATTTACTAAAGTATTTTTTTAGTAGGTATGTTAAAAAAATATTCGCCGGTTTCAAATTTTTTAATTATATCCTATACAAGATAAAACGATGGCGCTAACATTTCAAAAAATAAACAAAAATCGACCAAAATTCGTTCAAAATATTTTTTTTCGAAAATCTGACATCACCATCGCTTTTAACGTGCGAATTTCTTTATAGATGAGCAATAAAATTCATACAAATTAGGTTGAAGCCTTAAAAAAGAACAAAAACGAGTAAAACATCGTCTAAAAATCTTAAAAAATCCTATATCGCCATCGCACAGTCGTATAGGAAAAAAATAAAGAAAAATAAATACGTAACTCCGATTCAGTGTTGCCAATTCATGGTGAACAAAAAGGGCTAAATACTTAGAAAAAAAGGCTAAAAAGGGGCTAAAAAAGTTCTAACATTTTTAATTAAAAAAATACATACATTTGACACAAAAAACAACTTAGAATGTTACATTTGGTTATGCCGAATAGACAAACAAAAATGTATAAAAATAACACGTTCAAATGCAAGAAAATAAGAATATTTATTCCTGTATATTGATCCTTAACTTTAAAATAACGTAATATGTGGCCACACGTATATCATATGCCGATGTTTTTAAAACCTCGTATTTATCACCTGGTCTGCAAAATGCTCCTATGCACATTGTTTATATGAAGACAAATTATGTATAAAGAATCATTTGTGATAACTTCGAAATCGATGGAGAATTTTTTGATAAGTGAATATATGGCAAATATGCCTCTCATGTAATGCAGAAAAAAAATATTCTAAAAATTATACACGTCGCCGGACAGAATTGATTTTCATTGGCAAAAACATAAATTTTGCCATTAGTTAGTAAACATATCAAAACTAAGATAGCCAAAATATGTAAACATAAATATTTAATTTAAATTTGGAAATAAATTAATTTTCTATATTTGATCAGATAAAAATGATCATAGCTAAATTATTATCGATAATGAACTGAATTTTTCTTTCTAAATTGGTTGGATTGTAGTCTTTGAAAACGGTACACTACATGACATGTGTTATAAAATATTTGTTAAAGTACTATATTTACGTCAATACATCGTCCAGATAAAGTTAAAAGTATTCTCTTTAACACTATATATGATTTTATAAACGCCCGGACCCGCGCGTAAAACATTAACATATTTATTAACAATTTTTATTCAAACAACGTCCATTTTCTCTATATTAGTTATGGCATTTTTTTAATGTATGGAAGGTCCAACAATTTATATGTGCTTAAATTGTTTACTGTTTCAACATTTTTAGTTAATTTTTGTCATAATATCCCTGCCAATTTTTTTGAACTGATTTTACTAATTTTCAATAGAAAAAATTTCAGATCATTAGAGTAAATATATAATTTTCATTAGAGTAAATATATATAAAAATGGCTAAATTAATTTGTTTGTGGCTAAACAAGATTGAAAAGGGCTAAATTGGCAACACTGCTCCGATTTGAATGAAATATGACATGCACAAAGAGGAAGTGTTGTCGTGTTTAAGTTTTGAACTTGGACCACGTGGTCTTGGGCACAGTTATGCAGAATATATTAAACAAATATTTGAAAATAAGTACGTTTTTTCCACAGAAAATAAACTGAAATTTTTTAGCTTCTATTTTGAAACGTTTGTACAATATAAATATATTCAAAGTATTGGTCATTGTTAGCTATGACTAGTGTGTCGAAAAACCGGTTTAACCGAAAAAGTGTGTTTTTGAAAAAACCGGTTTTGATTATTGTCTTTTAAAAAAGCCGGTTAAACGGCTTCGGTTTTTGTCTTCAAAAAAACCATCTAACCGGTTTATATTAAATCTTTATTTAATACTAGATGACCGTCACGGCTTTACCCGGTAGCTATTTACTAATGTTAGATCTTCAAGTTCCTCCAAAAATTTATTTTATTAAGAAAAATGAGAAGTGAAAAGAAGGCAATATATTACAAATTAAAATTTCCGAATTTTTGAATTTTTTTTTTCGAATCGTTCTCACGTGATGCCATTACATACATGGACCACTTCATTTTTATATATATAGATTAGAGTTCATTTGTTTTTCGGGTATCATAATTTTTCTGAAGGTTTTTGCGTAATTAAAAATAATGGCGTCCTTTTTTTTGGAAATTCTTCACTCCTTGTGGTGGTTCAACGTATCTGAAGATGTGGATTTTGAGCACATTTTTCTGTAGAACAAAAACGGTTGAATATATTGCAAATATAATTTCACCAATGGATTTTGCATCAAAAATTAATACAATTGATGTTTTTGGACGCCATTATTTTTATTTACTCAAAAACCTTTAGACAAATTATGATACCCGCAAATCAAATGTTTGAAATTAACTCTAATATAGATGAAAAAAGGACTCCTTAAATTTATTTTTATTTGTGGAAGCTTCGGAAATTTATGCAATTATTTTATATCTTTTACAAAATATTGTCAAATGCTATATCTTTCTATAAGTTTTTCATAAATATATTTGAATGAGCTTTAGAAAATATATTTCATTAAAACCGTTTAACCAAGACGTCTTACAAAAACCGGTTTGTCAAAAAACCAAAAATTTAAGTTTAGTTTTTCTAAAGCTTTTTGGGAAAAGGTTTCCTGATGATCTGGCCTAAGCAACCACGGAAATGCGCATAGGAACTAGCTTATCCCCCAACAATAAATTTCAATGAATTTATCAATTATTGGGAATTCAGCACACTAATTCTTAGCAAAAACTTAATTTTGTATTCCCGTATAACTTTTTGATAGAAACCTGTTGAGTTTACAAAGATGAAAAAACCGGTTGACCGGTTTTCGGTTTTGGATACTCTAGCTATGACCTTTTCCTACCAACATATGGATTTCCAGCCAAAAAAACTACTCATTATTTGAGGCCAATAACGAATCAAGGCAATATCGGATAATCTGTTCCAAAGTGAAGCGTATCGCAAAGAGAGAGAGTTCTGCTTCGATCGAAACAATCTTGCACCCACTGTGCGTGAATCAAAATTGTAAATAAATCTGGCATTTCCAAACCGCAGGTTCTATCGAGATAAAATTTGACGAGGGCGTAGCCAAGGAGTACTCGAGTTTAAGTTGTTCAAATGGGCTCAACATATGCCCCAGGGGCGGCGCTATGGTGGCTCAAAGTACGGTACTTTCGGCATGTAAAATTTTTAAACACGTGTAATTTATTATGTGTCCCATCCGATTTCAAAAATTTTTATATTTTTGAAATTTTTTTAAGACCAAAAATTAACTTATCTGAACAAAAAAAAATAGCCCTACAAATGCTCCGCGCCTGGAGCATTTGTAGGGCTCATTTTAATAACTTAAACTCGATACTCCTTGGCCGTTTAGAAATGCCAGATTTATTTCCAACAAATTTTGATTCTGCCCCAATTGGAATCATTCTGAGTGTCCAAATTTTTCAGCTGTGGGTGAAAAAATGTAGTTGAGTGACAAATATTCGGTTATTTCAACCGTAATCCTTCTTTGCCAACTGATTATGGATAAAATGGAAACATTCCATTAGCAGCAAATTAGGTCATTACAATGAATCTGAATATTGTACATTAAGAAGAAAACGTATAGAGAAATTCCAGAAAATTCCCGAAAAAAATTTCAGGAAAATTTAAAAAAAATTATTTCCTTAAAATAGTTTAATAATACTTATGTTGTAAAATTTTCGTTTTTTTGACCCTGTAATTTCTCTGAAACTATACTTAAGTAGTAATGAAAAAATAATTATACAGTCAGAATCAAGGTATCGAATATACATAAAAACAGTTTCAGTTTTGGCGGCACCAACATCATAATTTAAAATACTTTTTAGCATTTTGAATAACATTCTGTATACAAGTATTTTATTTAATAGCGAGACATAATATTAATACAATATCTTAGTTTATTCTTAATTTGTTCGAATCCAAAGCCATATCATTGAACAACTACACAGATTTGGACTAAAAGAAAAGATTTTCCTTCAAACCAGAAATTACCAGAAATGTCTTCCGTCACATGGTTGACAAAACAATGTCACAAATTTAAATAAATATTTATTATGGACCACTCAACAAACACAGACAAAATAATAGACGTAAATCAACATAAAAATGCCAAATCAAAATAAAACAACTAAACAATGCACAAAAATATAAAATAAATATAAACAACATGATCAACTAATTAATAATATTTTCTTTTTTTTCAAATAAATTCAATCTACTAAAATAAAAACTAACTACCCAGCAGTATAGCAAATAGTCAGTGTATCCCATATAGTCAGTAATTGTCATTAAGGTCTGATCACTCGGATGACTCCAATTTATATATTTTGGTTCATTTGACACGTATGTGCTATTTGTAGTGCAGAGAGAAGTCAATTGGTTACTTTATATATCCCATGTAATCTAGCGTGCATACAATTGTCACTTACGTGTCTCTAAGTAATCTAGAATGTAGTGGCTTGGAGCGTTTATTTTGTACTGCACTTTTTTGTGAGTAATTCGTACAAACTGGTTTTATACAAATTGTGTTGATATAATTCTCATTCAGTTTATTTTTTTTTTGCTGAA
This sequence comes from Calliphora vicina, assembly GCF_958450345.1. NCBI lineage: Eukaryota > Metazoa > Arthropoda > Insecta > Diptera > Calliphoridae > Calliphora > Calliphora vicina. The sequence continues at coordinate 48,065,230 of NC_088780.1, forward strand.
GTATAATGACATCCCATGTAACCTAGCATGAAGTCACTTTTGTTTCTCTAAGTAACCTAGAGTGTAGTCACTTTAAACATTTATTTTGTACTAAACTTGGACTGTTTATCAGATGTCTTCTTAACTAAATAATTGATCAAGTAACCAGTTAGGTAGCTAGTAAGGAAACTGAATTTATGTAACCGGTATGTGAATTCAATGATTGGTACAATCACTAGTTCGGGACAGTCTCCTAGAACTCCTGGGTACAGACAAAACCCTAACACACAGCAACAATGGAAATATTTGAATAGAAAATGAAACTGTGAAACAAAATACCGCAGAATCACCCTTTTCTCCCCTTAATCACATAAACAAAAATTACAAAACACATAAAAAAAAGTGTCACATATCACACACATAGTTTGGTTTCTAACAAAAGAGCTGTGATAATTGAATAACAGATGATAAAACAACAAAGAATCACTCATTCTTGAATGCTCGTAATTTTGAACAAAAAAAAAAAAAGCATGACCAAACATTGTTGCAGACAGAACACAGTAGCGCATGTCATCATTTTACAATAGAAGTCTTTCACTTATTTATTTTTGTTAGATGAAGTACATACGTGATTTGAGTGATGAGTAGTAGATGTCAGTAGTTTTTTTTTTTAATGTTTGACATGAAATAATTTGTAACAAATCATTAAACATTAGAATTAATCAACGTGCTATAGTGAGTGTCCAATTTCGTGTGTCTGGTTTTTAATTTAAATATGTACTAACAAAAGCATGCCCAAAAAATAAATAAGCAGAGTTACTGGGTTTACTCAAAACAGTTTCTAGAAATGGTGCTAATTATGAATTAAATAGTATTAAAGCATGTATTATTTTCTGAGAAGAAGAAAAGCCACTTTTATTACCAAATCAGTTCCAAAATTACTTCACTATTAACATCCTAAGTTTTGTAGAAATAGTGGAAATAAATCTGACATTTCTATGCGGCTGGTCCGGCCTGGGGGTCTCGGGGCTCAAAGAAGGATTTTTGTATTTTTGAAAATAATAATTTGGATAAAAAATAGGTCAAATTCCGAGGAGTTTTCCAAAAATATAAAAATCTTTGCAATCGGATGGGAAACAAAAAAATGTCATGTGTTTAAAAATGTTACATGTCGAAGGTAACTTAATTTGAGCCCCCATAGTATTTGTAGAGCCCATTTTAATAACAGAAACTCGAATACTCAACGGCTGCAGTTTAGAAATGTCAGATTTATTTCCAAAAAATTTAGCTATCGACTAAGAATCATTGTCTGACTCAATTAAACAATATCCGTCCGTCTGGCTGGCTGTCCATGTAAACCTTGTGCACAAAGTATAGGTCTAAATTTTTAAGATATTTAGATCAAATTTGCACATGCACTTTTATCGGTCCAAGGCTGAAATCGGTTCATTATTTTACATAGCCAGCATACAAATTTCCTCCCGAAAAAGGACTTCATCGGTCCATATATATATATGGAAGTCATATCATCTAATTTCAAGGCGATCGGTCCATAATTGTAAGTATATATGTAAGTATGTCATTCCGTTTGTAATTTCCACAATATAATTTTCCGACCTTATACAGTATATATATTCTGGATTCTTATAGATAGCGGTGTCGATTAAGCCATGTCTGTCTGTCTGTCTGTCCAAATCTTCAATTCTATCAGACATGCTTTCGAGAAGATTCCTATTTAAAATCAGCAAAATTTGACCTATTTTTGACCTATATCTGGATTACTAAGTCATTAATATAGACAACATGGATATCTAATGATAGATATTTCAAATACCTTTGCAACGGCGTAGAGAAGACCATAGAAAGTTGGACCTACAATGGGTCAAAATCGGAAAAAATATTTTTTAACCCGAATTTTTTTTTCACCAAAAAATTTTAAAAACCAAAAATTTTTTTTTAAAATTTAAAAAAAAAATTAAAATAATTAGAAAAAAAAATTCCAAAAAATTAAAAAAACAACTTTGGAAAAAAAATTAATTTGGTTACCTAAAAATATTTAAAATTTGTATTTTGAAGTATAATTTGGTGAAGGGGTATATAAGATTCGGCACAGCTGAATATAGCTCTCTTACTTGTTTTATTCAAGTTTAATTATTGTTTACCAAATAAATATAGCACATAGTTATATTTATTTTACATGTATTACTTTTCGTAACTATGATGTATTTGGTTAGAAAACTCAAAATAAACAAAACGTGTTTATTTCACTTTAATTACTTGTTGTATTATTAAAATAAATACTTATATTATGTGAATTATTGTGATTTTTGTATATAAAACTAAAAAAGTAAATAACATTATGTATTTGTTTTAAATTAAAACTATATTTATTTTAAATTAACGCGTGTTATGAAAAAAAAAACAATTATTATAAAGCATGTTAAAAAAAATATTTTCTAATTATTATTGTAAATAAATAACTAAAAATAGTTAGTCTATATTTGTTAAGCATGTTTTAGTAAATTATAATGAATTTATTTAAATATTAAATTTATTTTTCAATTAACTGCAAACTATGGATTATTGAAATATTTGAAAGCAATGCAAAGTTTTTACATCTTTTTGAAAATGGAACTTTTAACTATTTTCTTAAGTTAAAGACTCATTTTGTTAAAAGAAACGAAATATAAACAAATAATTTCATGTGGGTAAACAAAATTTAATGTTTTGAGTTTTTTAAGATCATGAAAATTATTATAGTCAGACTTAAATCTTTTATTTCAGAACCGAATCTACTATTCAGCACAATCTCCCACAAACCGAAACTTTTAAATTTTAATCGATGCACAGTGGGTTCGAAAATATATAAGTGGCAATTAATTCATAGAAGCCGTAGTTTTAAATAATAATATTTTTTTATTGATGATTTATTATAAGCACATAAAAACACATCATTTTAGGAAAAAAAAGGTTAGAAACAAATTAAATTATTAAAAATATCAAATAATAAATTTATTATATGTATTTATATTAGTATGAATTTTTTTTTTTTCACAATTCACACAAGAGAATGTTATAAATTTTTGTAATGAATAATCATAAATACATAAAAACACAGCTTTAAAAAAAATTGGAAAAAAAATTGGATAAAAAATTTTAACCTATTAGCCGTTTTTTGTTTTTCGGAAAAATATAATTTTCGCTGTAACTTTGAAAACAAAGTAAATTTAAAGAATAATTTAATATGTAATATGTATTCCTATTAGTATAAATTTGTATTTCTTTCACTAAATTCAGTAAATGTAAAAATTCGTTTTACCTTCTTAATAAAAAATATATTAAAATATTTGTATTATTCTGCATTCTCAAATTCACCACAAATATCCCAATTATCATAAGCTTCATTATAAACATTATCTTCATCATCATTATTATAATCTTCTTCATCATTATCATCATCACTATCTTCATCGTTCTTATCATTTACTGGTCTTGTTAAATAAATGACAACCAGAGTTTTTGCACAAAAATGAAAATAAACCAGTAAGAAAGTATGGTCGGTCAAGCCCGACTAATACCCTACACTAAGTAAAAGAGCAAAAACATTTTTCTTTTAAAATTTCAATAATTTATATTTTTGAGTGATTTTCGGAAGTGGGCCTTATATGGGAGCTATGACCAATTATGGACCGATCACCATGAAATTAGGTCGTGTGATTTATGTCTACATGAAAGTTTACTATGTTGAATTTTGTGAGTATACCAACATTTTTAAGCGATTTATGCACGTTAAAGTGATTTTCGGAAGCGGGCCTATATGGGAGCTATGACTAATTATGGACCGATCGTAACAAAATTTGGTGACATGAATTTTGTGTATATAAAACTTACTTGGAGCGGAATTTGTGGAGATACATTTATAAATTAAACATTTATGACCGATAAAGTCCAATTTCGGGAGGACATTTGTATAGGGGCTAGGTGAAATAATGGACCGATTTCAGCCAGTTTCAATAGGCTTGGTCCTTGAGCCCAAAAAATAATATGTACCAAATTTCATCGAAATATCTTCAAAATATACTCTGCGCACAAGGTTTACATGGACAGCCAGCCAGCCAGCCGACCAGACGGACGGACGAACATCGTTTAATCGGGTCAGAAAGTGATTCTAAGTCGATCGGTATACTTTAAGGTGGGTGTTAGACTAATATTTTTGGGCGTTACAAACATCTGCACAAACGCATTATACCCTCCCCACTATGGTGGTGTAGGGTATAAAAATGGGCCGGGCATTGTCTGAACTTTTTTTTTTAAATATAAGCTGATATCGTATGCTATTCTAAAATCTATAAAAATAATTTCAACTATTACTAACTTAATACTTGTGGCTCATTAAATGCGGAAATTATCCCAATTTTGGACCTTTTTTAAAAAAATTATAAAAAATATATACACATAACTTTTATACAAAAAAATTACTATATACATACTTTAATACCTGTGGTTGAAGGTTCCATTATAAAAGATTTACTTTTAATAGATTTAATACTAAAAATAATCGCTTGAATTGTAAAAATTTCCAATTTTTTCCCTTTTTTAAAAAACAGCAATAATTTGCTAACTTTGACCGCTCACTGAAAAGAAAGTAAACAACTTAGTTGATTTATTTTCACAGCTAGTAATGTAGAATTTTATTTACTTTTACCCTATACCAAAATTTATTATAAAAACTTTATTTCTAAATTTCAATTAATCGTCACTTTTATACCATTTGAACCCAACGTGCGATTTTAGGATTTTCATTATCTTAAAAAAATCAAATAATTTGTGGTATTTAATCACTTTTGAGGCTCTCTGTATGTTTTTTAAAATATATTTTTTTTTTCATTACAATTCAATTCGGAATTTATCAAATAAAAAATGTTCATATTCACTCAATTATTTAACCTAATTATTTGACGTAGTTGAACGTATGTCTGGCTGGCATGTATGGATGTTTGTAAATAATGCATTCCACTTTAAAAAAAACTACTGCCTAAAAGTATGCAGTAAAAATTGTATTGTTTAATGTTTTTAATGTATTTAATATTTAGCCATGACTGTAGTGTACATATTAAATACTTATTAATTAAGCTTCTTCAAACAACTATATACAAACTCCTCCACAAAATGTAGTATTAGATCAAATTTAATGCCACTTTTATGAGTTCTCAAGCAATCAGTTAAGTTCGACTCTTCTTCAATTTTTAAAAAGTCGTTTTTTCGATCTTGCAACTTTATATATTTATGAAAGTTCGATTGTTTGTATGGTTTTTAAACGGTAATGTTTCAGATCTACAACTCGGCTTTTAAAATTAGCACTAAAATCAATAAATTGTATGTTTTGGGGAATTTTTTTATATTTATTGTAATTCACACTATATCAAAAGTATGGTCTGATTTAACATTTAAACTGCTGATATAAAAACTTTTTATTAAAAAGCCTTTCGATCGTCATAAAACTGGGTGGAGTGATTAATGTATGTATTTGTAAAACTTATCTGACTCAAATTTAATCTCAATATCGATTATCATTGGAGACTATTTAATTCATAATAAAGAGATTTTTCGATGTGGATATTGGTGCAGCGCATCAGCGCACACGTCTTCACATTTTTAGCTTTATATTTTTAAAAATAACGACTTTATTAAAGAAAGAAAATTTGTAACCACAACACTTTTCACTTTATTCGTCGAAAGAAAAATGGATCGAAAGAATTTTTATGAAAAACACACAATTTTTTAAATTGTTTCGAATAGTTTTCATCCAAATCAATCATTTTTCTTTCGACATCGTGAAACAGGCCTTATGTTTTTTGCTTCTCCCTAATAAAATTTTAAAAAGTGATGATAGGCGATCGCTTGTAAATAAACCTTACTCCGAAAACCCTCCAATAGATTACTACTGGTGGAAAAAATTACATAGTGCAATACAAAATAAACGTTTAAAATGACTACACTATAGGTTACTTAGAGACACTTAAGTGACAATTGTCTTCATGCTAGATTACATTGAATGTATAAAGTTACCAATGAATCTAAAATAAGCCATGACAAAGTTCTTAATATCTACGAAATTTTGGAAAAAAAAAAACGTAATTTCGATTAATTCTATTTATGAAAACACTAGCTGACCCGACAGACGTTGTCCTGGGTAATGTTTGATTTACAATTGATTTTAAAATATGTACAACGAATCTTATGACCATAGAATAAAATATACATAGAAGCATTACTGAGCGACAAATAACCTAAGTCTGTTGTCAAAAACCTAAGTCATGCAACAACAGAATACATGTAAATCGATGCACATATTTTGAGTTTTTATATAAGTAATCGAATATTGGTCTGAAATATGAGCGATCACAGATGGAGCTCTTTTTCTTGATTAAACTCTTATTAGCGAAGTTATTAGCGAATTTTGATATATTGAGATTTTATACAAAAAAATCGATTGATCAAAGATCGAGATCCTTTCCTTGATTAAACGCTTATTGGAAAAGTTATTCGCGAATTTAGATATTTTGAGTTTGTATATCAGAATTTGTCAGAAATATGAGTGATCACAGATCGAGCACTTTTTCTTGATTATACGCTTATTGCCCAAGTTATTAGCGAATTTAGATATTTTGAGTTTTTATATTAAAAAATCGATTTTTGGTCAGAAATATGAAGGATCACAGATCGAGCGCCTTTTCTTGATTAAACGCTTATTTGCCAAGTTATTAGCGAATTTAGATATTTTGAGTTTTTATATAAAAAATCGATTTTTGTTGATTTGTTGATCACAGATTGATGTATTTTGTCCGGCCGTTCTCAACTGATGCAATTACCAACGAACGACATTTGATTTTTATTTATATAGAAGAAGATTTTAATATAGAAGATCGTATATCAAACGCAGTCTATGAGTATAAACCATTCTACTGGATTTTGAAGGATTAGTCCGTTAGGTACTCTCATGATCTACTAGTAAACAATATTATGGACATAAAGTTCAGCATGAAAATAATCCGCTAGCAATAATATTATGGACATAAACTTCATTATAGATAAGTTTCGTATTGACCAAAATCTATAAATATCAGTTGAAAATTTGTCAGTTTTAGTGCTTAATGTTTGAAAATAAAATTAATCTTAATTACAAATTTCTATAAATGAAGCTAATAGAGGGTTCATGACCAACTATACTTTATATCTTGTTATTTTTCATTTCTTATCCACCAGTTTGTCCTGCTACTGATTTCCCAAAATTTTGTTGCTAAATCTTTCATTTTAGAATCGAATTAAAACACCAAAACTTTTTCGTATAATTTACGTCTTTTATATAATTGATTTGTGTTTTTTTTTATTTAAAATATATTTCTTTAAAAATAGTTGTTTTTTCATATATATATATATCATCTTTTTTCACTTAAATTTAAAACAATATGTTTTTTTTCATTAATTTTCAACTTTACATTTTTACAATTTTTTCATTAGTTTAGGTTTTTTCATTCACATTTTATTGTCCATTTAGAAAAATATGTTTTTGTGTAAATATATAATGAATTATTTGACTCTTTTTCTAAAAAATATAGCACACTTTTTATGTTCAATATATAATTTACAATTACTACAATTATCATTTTTAAAATATTGATTTTTTTTTAAGGATAAATAACAAATCAAATGTAATTTTTCTATGGACAATTTCTTTTAAATAAAATGAGGCAAGATTTTAGTTTTTTAATTTAATTTCTAATATAATAAACAAAAGAAAATGTTTTTATAAATTCGTTTTTTTAAAATAATTTTTGTGTAGTTAAAGCGCTTTTTGGAAAATAAAATTAGATTTTCAAACAGTTTTTAGATTGAATATTTGATAAATTTTGATTAGAAAAAATTTTAAGAGACATTTTGATCACTTTCTATGGATACATTATTAATTACTTTAGTTATTATTTTTAAATGGATGGCGTTTTAGATAAATGTTTAGCTTAAAAATTTTGAAAAAACTGTTTTTAGTTTTAGTTTTTATTGTTCTTTTCTCTTGCACAGTTTTCTATTGTTTAAAAGAGCTGTTTTATTACAAAGTTTCTACATATTTTTAAGTGTTTTATAAAAAAAACATTTAGTTTTATTTTAGCGTTTTTGTATTTTAGTTTTTGATAATAAATTTATATAAAAATAGGCATGTGTATTGTTAATTTATGTATTTTCTGTTTTAAATCACTTGTTTTTATTTAAGCGCTTTTGTGCAATTTTATTTTTTTTTATTCTTATTTTTCTTTTTGTATTTTAAATTTCTATATGTAGACAATCACAATTTTTGACGTTTTTTTTTTATTTTTATAATTTGAAAAGAAAATTATATTTGTAAATTAAAACCCTTCTTTAAAATAAAAAAAAAATTGTTAAAAAAAATATTTATGTTTTTGTTTAAAATATAAATTGATTTGTGGCTTAATATCAATTATAAATTCTTTCTTGTTTCTATTAGACTTAATCTTATAAATTAAAAATATGGCATTTAATCTTTAAATGTCCCCATTATTTAAAGGACTTTAAGGATAAGAGTTTAGAATAATAATAATAATAATTATGCTGTAATGAAAAGTGTTTAAGAAGGATTTAGAGATAATCAAAGTTTGAGGGTTGAAAATTAAAAAAATAAAATTTCGTTTTCTTATATTTATTTAGAGAATTTAGTTTTAAATTTTTAATAGAACCTTTAAATTTATTTCAAAATATTTTCCTAAAACCTTGGCTTAAAACAAATTTTTATTTTTTTAAATGTTTTGCC